>NW_027464586.1:41295965-41612323 GCF_043290135.1 Rhipicephalus microplus
CTCCACAACTTGAAACTCCACAACTAGACACTCCACAACTAGAAACTCCACAACTAGAAACTCTGCAACTATGGAACTCCGCAACTAGAAACTCCGCATTTAGAAACTCTGCAACAAGAAATTCCACTGCTAGAAACACCACAACTAGACACTCCGCAACTAGAAACTCCACAACTTGAGACGCCGCAACTAGAAACTCCACAACTTAAAACTCCACAACTAGAAACTCCACAACTAGAAACTCTACAACTAGAGACTCCTCAACTATTGAATTCGCAACTAGAAACTCCAAAACTAGAGACGCTGCAACTAGAAACTCTACAACTAGAGACTCCACAACTAGAATCTCCACAACTAAAAACTCCACAACCAGAGACTCCACAACTTCACAACTAGAAACTCCACCACTGGAAACTGCACATATAGATACTCTGCAACTAGAAACTCCACAACTAGAGACTCCACAACTTGAAACTCCACAACTTTAAACTCCACAACTTGAGACTCCACAACTAGAAACTCCACAACTTGAAACTCCACAGCTTGAGACTCCGCAACTAGAAACTCCACAACTAGGGACTCCACAACTGGAAACTCCGTTACTAGATACTCACCAACTGGAAACTCGGCAACTAGAAACTCCACAACTAGAGACTCCACAACTTGAAACTCCACAACTAGAGACTCTGCAACTAGAAACTCCACAACTCGAAACTCCACAACTGGAAACTCCACAACTAGACACTCCACAACAAAAAACTCTTCAACTAGAAACTCCTAAACTAGAGACTCCACAACTAGAGAATCTACAACTAGAGACTTCAAACTAGAAACTCAACAACTAGAAACTCCCCAGCTTGAGACTCCGCAACTTGAAACTCCACAGCTAGAAACTCCACAACTAGAGGCTCCACAACTCGAAACTCCACAACTAGAAACTCCACAACTAGAAACTCCACAACCAGAGACTCCGCAACTCCACAACTAGAAACTCCACAACTGGAAACTCCACAACTAGATACTCTGCAACTAGAAAATCTACAACTAGAAACTCCACAACTATAGACTCCAAAACTTGAAACTCCACAAGTTTAAACTCCACAACTTGAGACTCCACAACTAGAAACTCCACAACTAGAAACTCCACAACTGGAAACTCCCCAACTAGAAACTCCGCAACTAGAAACTCCGCAACAGGAGACTCTACAACTAGAAACTCCAAAACTAGAAACTCCACAACTAGAAACTCCACAACTAGAAACTTCACAACTAGAAATTCCGCAACTAGAGACTCCACAACTAGAAACTCCACAACTTAAAACTCCACAACTAGATACTCCACATCTCGAAACTCCACTACTAGATACTCCACAACTGGAAACTCGACAACTAGAAACTCCACATCTAGAGACTCCACAACTTGAAACTCCACAACTAGAGACTCTGCAACTAGAAACTCAACAACTAGAGACTCCGCAACTCAACAACTAGAAACTCCACAACTGGAAAATCCACAACTAGATACTCCACAACTAGAAAATCTACAACTAGAAACTCCACAACTATAGGCTCCAAAACTTGAAACTCCACAAGTTTAAACTCCACAACTTGAGACTCCACAACTAGAAACTCCACAACTAGAAACTCCACAACTGGAAACTCCCCAACTAAAAACTCCGCAACTAGAAACTCCGCAACAGGAGACTCTACAACTAGAAACTCCGCAACTAGAAACTCCGCAACTAGAGACTCCACAACTTGAAACTCCACAACTTCAAACTCCGCAAATACAGACTCGGCAACTAGAAATTCCATATCTAGAAACTCCACAACTAGAAACTGCAAAACTAGAGACTTCACAACTAGAAACTCAACAACTAGAAACTCCACAACTAAAAACTCCACAACTGGAAACTCCACAACTTGAGACTCCGCAACTTGAAACTTCACAACTAGAAACTGCGCTATTAAAAACTCCGCAACTAGAAACTCCGCAACTAGAAACTCCACAACTTAAAACTCCACAACTAGACACTCCACAACTGGAAACTCCACAACTGGATACTCCACAACTGGAAACTCCACAACTAGAAACTCCACAACTAGAGGCTCCACAACTCGAAACTCCACAACTAGAAACTCCACAACTAGAAACTCCACAAACAGAGACTCCGCAACTCCACAACTAGAAACTCCACAACTGGAAACTCCACAACTAGATACTCTGCAACTAGAAACTCCACAACTAGAGACTCCACAACTTGAAACTCCACAACTTTAAACTCCACAACTTGAGACTCCACAACTATAAACTCCACAACTTGAAACTCCACAACTAGAAACTCCACAACCAGAAACTCCACAACTATAAACTCCACAACTAGAAACTCCACAACTAGAAACTCTGCAACTAGAGACTCCACAACCAGAAACTCAACAACTAGAAACTCCACAACTACAAGCTCCACAAATAGAGACTCGGCTACAAGAAATTTCATGTCTAGAAAGTCCACAACTATAACTCCACAAATGGAAACTCCACAACTAGAAACTCCACAACTAGAAACTCCACAACTAGAGACTCCGCAACTAGAAACTCCTAAGCTAGATACTCCACAAATAGAAACTCCGCAGCTAGAAACTACACAACTAGAGACTCCACAACTAGAAACTCCACAACTAGAAACTCCACAACTAGAAAACTAGAAACTCCACAACTTGAAACCTCACGACCCTAAGTTACGCAACTACAAAATCCACAGCTAGAGATTCCGCAACTAGAAACTCCACAACTAGAAACTCCACAACTCAAAATTCCACAACTAGAAACTCCTAAACTCGAAACTCCACAACTCGAAACTCAACAATTGGAAACTCCACAACTAGACACTCCACAACTAAAAACTCTTCAACTAGAAACTCCTAAACTAGAGACTCCACAACTAGAGAATCTACAACTAGAGACTTCAAACTAGAAACTCAACAACTACAAACTTCAAAATTCGAAACTCTACTAGAAACTCCACAACTTGAAACTCCACAACTAGACACTCCACAACTAGAAACTCCACAACTAGAGACTCTGCAACTATGGAACTCCGCAACTAGAAACTCCGCATTTAGAAACAACGCAACAAGAAATTCCACAGCTAGAAACACCACAACTAGACACTCCGCAACTAGAAACTCCACAACTTGAGACGCCGCAACTAGAAACTCCACAACTAGAAACTCCACAACTAGAGACGCTGCAACTAGAAACTCTACAACTAGAGACTCCACAACTAGAAACTCCACAACTCGAAACTCCACAACTCAAAACTCCACAACTTGAAACTCCACAACTAGAAACTCCATAATTTGAGACTCCGCAACTAGAAACTCCACAACTTGAAGTTCCACAACTAGAAACTCCACAAATTGAGACTCCGCAACTAGAAACTCCACAACTTGAAACTTCACAACTAGAGACTCCGCAACTAGAAACTCCACAACCAGAAACTCCACAACTAGAAACTCCACAACTAGAAACTTCACAACTAGAGACTCCACAACTAGAAACTCCACAACTAGAAACTCCACAACTTGAAACTCCACAACGAGAGACTCCACAACTAGAAACTCCAAAACTAGAAACTCCACAACTACAAACTCCACAAATAGAGACTCGGCATCTAGAAATTTCATATCTAGAAACTCCACAACGAGAAACTGTAAAACTAGAGACTTCACAACTAGAAACTCAACAACTAGAAACTCCACAACTAAAAACTCCACAACTGGAAACTCCACAACTTGAGACTCCGCAACTTGAAACTCCACAACAATAAACTCCGCTAATAAAAACTCCGCAACTAGAAACTGCGGAACTAGAAATTCCACAACTTGAAACTCCACAACTAGATACTGCACAACTGGAAACTTCACAACTAGATACTTCACAAATGGAAACTCCACAACTAGATACTCCACAACTGGAAACTCCACAACTAGAAACTCCACAACTAGAAACTCCACAACTAGAGACTCCGCAATTCCACAACTAGAAACTCCACAACTGGAAACTCCGCAACTAGAAACTCAACAACTAGAAACTCCCCAGCTTGAGACTCCGCAACTTGAAACTCCACAACTAGAAACTCCGCAACTAGAAACTCCACAACTAGGGACTCCACAACTAGAAACTCCACAACTAGAAACTCCACATCTCGAAACTCCACTACTAGATACTCCACAACTGGAAACTCAACAACTAGAAACTCCACATCTAGAGACTCCACAACTTGAAACTCCACAACTAGAGACTCTGCAACTAGAAACTCAATACTTGAGACTCCGCAACTCAACAACTAGAAACTCCACAACTAGAAACTCCACAACTAGAAACTCCACAACCAGAGACTCCGCAACTCCACAACTAGAAACTCCACAACTGGAAACTCCACAACTAGATACTCTGCAACTAGAAACTCCACAACTAGAGACTCCACAACTTGAAACTCCACAACTTTAAACTCCACAACTTGAGACTCCACAACTAGAAACTCCACAACTTGAAACTCCACAACTAGAAACTCCACAACCAGAAACTCCACAACTATAAACTCCACAACTAGAAACTCCACAACTAGAAACTCTGCAACTAGAGACTCCACAACCAGAAACTCAACAACTAGAAACTCCACAACTACAAGCTCCACAAATAGAGACTCGGCTACAAGAAATTTCATGTCTAGAAAGTCCACAACTATAACTCCACAAATGGAAACTCCACAACTAGAAACTCCACAACTAGAAACTCCACAACTAGAGACTCCGCAACTAGAAACTCCTAAGCTAGATACTCCACAAATAGAAACTCCGCAGCTAGAAACTACACAACTAGAGACTCCACAACTAGAAACTCCACAACTAGAAACTCCACAACTAGAAAACTAGAAACTCCACAACTTGAAACCTCACGACCCTAAGTTACGCAACTACAAAATCCACAGCTAGAGATTCCGCAACTAGAAACTCCACAACTAGAAACTCCACAACTCAAAATTCCACAACTAGAAACTCCAAAACTCGAAACTCCACAACTCGAAACTCAACAATTGGAAACTCCACAACTAGACACTCCACAACTAAAAACTCTTCAACTAGAAACTCCTAAACTAGAGACTCCACAACTAGAGAATCTACAACTAGAGACTTCAAACTAGAAACTCAACAACTACAAACTTCAAAATTCGAAACTCTACTAGAAACTCCACAACTTGAAACTCCACAACTAGACACTCCACAACTAGAAACTCCACAACTAGAGACTCTGCAACTATGGAACTCCGCAACTAGAAACTCCGCATTTAGAAACAACGCAACAAGAAATTCCACAGCTAGAAACACCACAACTAGACACTCCGCAACTAGAAACTCCACAACTTGAGACGCCGCAACTAGAAACTCCACAACTAGAAACTCCACAACTAGAGACGCTGCAACTAGAAACTCTACAACTAGAGACTCCACAACTAGAAACTCCACAACTCGAAACTCCACAACTCAAAACTCCACAACTTGAAACTCCACAACTAGAAACTCCATAATTTGAGACTCCGCAACTAGAAACTCCACAACTTGAAGTTCCACAACTAGAAACTCCACAAATTGAGACTCCGCAACTAGAAACTCCACAACTTGAAACTTCACAACTAGAGACTCCGCAACTAGAAACTCCACAACCAGAAACTCCACAACTAGAAACTCCACAACTAGAAACTTCACAACTAGAGACTCCACAACTAGAAACTCCACAACTAGAAACTACACAACTTGAAACTCCACAACTAGAGACTCCACAACTAGAAACTCCTAAACTAGAGACTCCACAACTAAAGAATCTACAACTAGAGACTTCAAACTAGAAACTCAACAACTAGAAACTTCAAAATTCGAAACTCTACTAGAAACTCCACAACTTGAAACTCCACAACTAGACACTCCACAACTAGAAACTCCACAACTAGAAACTCTGCAACTATGGAACTCCGCAACTAGAAACTCCGCATTTAGAAACTCTGCAACAAGAAATTCCACTGCTAGAAACACCACAACTAGACACTCCGCAACTAGAAACTCCACAACTTGAGACGCCGCAACTAGAAACTCCACAACTTAAAACTCCACAACTAGAAACTCCACAACTAGAAACTCTACAACTAGAGACTCCTCAACTATTGAATTCGCAACTAGAAACTCCAAAACTAGAGACGCTGCAACTAGAAACTCTACAACTAGAGACTCCACAACTAGAATCTCCACAACTAAAAACTCCACAACCAGAGACTCCACAACTTCACAACTAGAAACTCCACCACTGGAAACTGCACATATAGATACTCTGCAACTAGAAACTCCACAACTAGAGACTCCACAACTTGAAACTCCACAACTTTAAACTCCACAACTTGAGACTCCACAACTAGAAACTCCACAACTTGAAACTCCACAGCTTGAGACTCCGCAACTAGAAACTCCACAACTAGGGACTCCACAACTGGAAACTCCGTTACTAGATACTCACCAACTGGAAACTCGGCAACTAGAAACTCCACAACTAGAGACTCCACAACTTGAAACTCCACAACTAGAGACTCTGCAACTAGAAACTCCACAACTCGAAACTCCACAACTGGAAACTCCACAACTAGACACTCCACAACAAAAAACTCTTCAACTAGAAACTCCTAAACTAGAGACTCCACAACTAGAGAATCTACAACTAGAGACTTCAAACTAGAAACTCAACAACTAGAAACTCCCCAGCTTGAGACTCCGCAACTTGAAACTCCACAGCTAGAAACTCCACAACTAGAGGCTCCACAACTCGAAACTCCACAACTAGAAACTCCACAACTAGAAACTCCACAACCAGAGACTCCGCAACTCCACAACTAGAAACTCCACAACTGGAAACTCCACAACTAGATACTCTGCAACTAGAAAATCTACAACTAGAAACTCCACAACTATAGACTCCAAAACTTGAAACTCCACAAGTTTAAACTCCACAACTTGAGACTCCACAACTAGAAACTCCACAACTAGAAACTCCACAACTGGAAACTCCCCAACTAGAAACTCCGCAACTAGAAACTCCGCAACAGGAGACTCTACAACTAGAAACTCCAAAACTAGAAACTCCACAACTAGAAACTCCACAACTAGAAACTTCACAACTAGAAATTCCGCAACTAGAGACTCCACAACTAGAAACTCCACAACTTAAAACTCCACAACTAGATACTCCACATCTCGAAACTCCACTACTAGATACTCCACAACTGGAAACTCGACAACTAGAAACTCCACATCTAGAGACTCCACAACTTGAAACTCCACAACTAGAGACTCTGCAACTAGAAACTCAACAACTAGAGACTCCGCAACTCAACAACTAGAAACTCCACAACTGGAAAATCCACAACTAGATACTCCACAACTAGAAAATCTACAACTAGAAACTCCACAACTATAGGCTCCAAAACTTGAAACTCCACAAGTTTAAACTCCACAACTTGAGACTCCACAACTAGAAACTCCACAACTAGAAACTCCACAACTGGAAACTCCCCAACTAAAAACTCCGCAACTAGAAACTCCGCAACAGGAGACTCTACAACTAGAAACTCCGCAACTAGAAACTCCGCAACTAGAGACTCCACAACTTGAAACTCCACAACTTCAAACTCCGCAAATACAGACTCGGCAACTAGAAATTCCATATCTAGAAACTCCACAACTAGAAACTGCAAAACTAGAGACTTCACAACTAGAAACTCAACAACTAGAAACTCCACAACTAAAAACTCCACAACTGGAAACTCCACAACTTGAGACTCCGCAACTTGAAACTTCACAACTAGAAACTGCGCTATTAAAAACTCCGCAACTAGAAACTCTGCAACTAGAAACTCCACAACTTAAAACTCCACAACTAGACACTCCACAACTGGAAACTCCACAACTGGATACTCCACAACTGGAAACTCCACAACTAGAAACTCCACAACTAGAGGCTCCACAACTCGAAACTCCACAACTAGAAACTCCACAACTAGAAACTCCACAACCAGAGACTCCGCAACTCCACAACTAGAAACTCCACAACTGGAAACTCCACAACTAGATACTCTGCAACTAGAAACTCCACAACTAGAGACTCCACAACTTGAAACTCCACAACTTTAAACTCCACAACTTGAGACTCCACAACTAGAAACTCCACAACTTGAAACTCCACAACTAGAAACTCCACAACCAGAAACTCCACAACTATAAACTCCACAACTAGAAACTCCACAACTAGAAACTCTGCAACTAGAGACTCCACAACCAGAAACTCAACAACTAGAAACTCCACAACTACAAGCTCCACAAATAGAGACTCGGCTACAAGAAATTTCATGTCTAGAAAGTCCACAACTATAACTCCACAAATGGAAACTCCACAACTAGAAACTCCACAACTAGAAACTCCACAACTAGAGACTCCGCAACTAGAAACTCCTAAGCTAGATACTCCACAAATAGAAACTCCGCAGCTAGAAACTACACAACTAGAGACTCCACAACTAGAAACTCCACAACTAGAAACTCCACAACTAGAAAACTAGAAACTCCACAACTTGAAACCTCACGACCCTAAGTTACGCAACTACAAAATCCACAGCTAGAGATTCCGCAACTAGAAACTCCACAACTAGAAACTCCACAACTCAAAATTCCACAACTAGAAACTCCAAAACTCGAAACTCCACAACTCGAAACTCAACAATTGGAAACTCCACAACTAGACACTCCACAACTAAAAACTCTTCAACTAGAAACTCCTAAACTAGAGACTCCACAACTAGAGAATCTACAACTAGAGACTTCAAACTAGAAACTCAACAACTACAAACTTCAAAATTCGAAACTCTACTAGAAACTCCACAACTTGAAACTCCACAACTAGACACTCCACAACTAGAAACTCCACAACTAGAGACTCTGCAACTATGGAACTCCGCAACTAGAAACTCCGCATTTAGAAACAACGCAACAAGAAATTCCACAGCTAGAAACACCACAACTAGACACTCCGCAACTAGAAACTCCACAACTTGAGACGCCGCAACTAGAAACTCCACAACTAGAAACTCCACAACTAGAGACGCTGCAACTAGAAACTCTACAACTAGAGACTCCACAACTAGAAACTCCACAACTCGAAACTCCACAACTCAAAACTCCACAACTTGAAACTCCACAACTAGAAACTCCATAATTTGAGACTCCGCAACTAGAAACTCCACAACTTGAAGTTCCACAACTAGAAACTCCACAAATTGAGACTCCGCAACTAGAAACTCCACAACTTGAAACTTCACAACTAGAGACTCCGCAACTAGAAACTCCACAACCAGAAACTCCACAACTAGAAACTCCACAACTAGAAACTTCACAACTAGAGACTCCACAACTAGAAACTCCACAACTAGAAACTCCACAACTTGAAACTCCACAACTAGAGACTCCACAACTAGAAACTCCAAAACTAGAAACTCCACAACTACAAACTCCACAAATAGAGACTCGGCATCTAGAAATTTCATATCTAGAAACTCCACAACGAGAAACTGTAAAACTAGAGACTTCACAACTAGAAACTCAACAACTAGAAACTCCACAACTAAAAACTCCACAACTGGAAACTCCACAACTTGAGACTCCGCAACTTGAAACTCCACAACAATAAACTCCGCTAATAAAAACTCCGCAACTAGAAACTGCGGAACTAGAAATTCCACAACTTGAAACTCCACAACTAGATACTGCACAACTGGAAACTTCACAACTAGATACTTCACAAATGGAAACTCCACAACTAGATACTCCACAACTGGAAACTCCACAACTAGAAACTCCACAACTAGAAACTCCACAACTAGAGACTCCGCAATTCCACAACTAGAAACTCCACAACTGGAAACTCCGCAACTAGAAACTCAACAACTAGAAACTCCCCAGCTTGAGACTCCGCAACTTGAAACTCCACAACTAGAAACTCCGCAACTAGAAACTCCACAACTAGGGACTCCACAACTAGAAACTCCACAACTAGAAACTCCACATCTCGAAACTCCACTACTAGATACTCCACAACTGGAAACTCGACAACTAGAAACTCCACATCTAGAGACTCCACAACTTGAAACTCCACAACTAGAGACTCTGCAACTAGAAACTCAATACTTGAGACTCCGCAACTCAACAACTAGAAACTCCACAACTGGAAACTCCACAACTAGATACTCCACAACTAGAAAATCTACAACTAGAAACTCCACAACTATAGACTCCACAACTTGAAACTCCACAAGTGTAAACTCCACAACTTGAGACTCCACAACTAGAAACTCCACAACTAGAAACTCCACAACAGGAAACTCCCCAACTAGAAACTCCGCAACTAGAAACTCCGCAACAGGAGACTCTACAACTAGAAACTCCAAAACTAGAAACTCCACAACTAGAAACTCCACAACTAGAAACTTCACAACTAGAAATTCCGCAACTAGAGACTCCACAACTAGAAACTCCACAACTTAAAACTCCACAACTAGATACTCCACATCTCGAAACTCCACTACTAGATACTCCACAACTGGAAACTCGACAACTAGAAACTCCACATCTAGAGACTCCACAACTTGAAACTCCACAACTAGAGACTCTGCAACTAGAAACTCAACAACTAGAGACTCCGCAACTCAACAACTAGAAACTCCACAACTGGAAAATCCACAACTAGATACTCCACAACTAGAAAATCTACAACTAGAAACTCCACAACTATAGGCTCCAAAACTTGAAACTCCACAAGTTTAAACTCCACAACTTGAGACTCCACAACTAGAAACTCCACAACTAGAAACTCCACAACTGGAAACTCCCCAACTAGAAACTCCGCAACTAGAAACTCCGCAACAGGAGACTCTACAACTAGAAACTCCGCAACTAGAAACTCCGCAACTAGAGACTCCACAACTAGAAACTCCACAACTTCAAACTCCACAAATACAGACTCGGCAACTAGAAATTCCATATCTAGAAACTCCACAACTAGAAACTGCAAAACTAGAGACTTCACAACTAGAAACTCAACAACTAGAAACTCCACAACTAAAAACTCCAAAACTGGAAACTCCACAACTTGAGACTCCGCAACTTGAAACTTCACAACTAGAAACTGCGCTATTAAAAACTCCGCACTAGAAACTCCGCAACTAGAAACTCCGCAACAAGAAATTCCACAGCTAGAAACACCACAACTAGACACTCCGCAACTAGAAACTCCACAACTTGAGACGCCGCAACTAGAAACTCCACAACTAGAAACTCCACAACTAGAGACGCTGCAACTAGAAACTCTACAACTAGAGACTCCACAACTAGAAACTCCACAACTCGAAACTCCAACACTCAAAACTCCACAACTTGAAACTCCACAACTAGAAACTCCATAATTTGAGACTCCGCAACTAGAAACTCCACAACTTGAAGTTCCACAACTAGAAACTCCACAAATTGAGACTCCGCAACTAGAAACTCCACAACTTGAAACTTCACAACTAGAGACTCCGCAACTAGAAACTCCACAACCAGAAACTCCACAACTAGAAACTCCACAACTAGAAACTTCACAACTAGAGACTCCACAACTAGAAACTCCACAACTAGAAACTACACAACTTGAAACTCCACAACTAGAGACTCCACAACTAGAAACTCCAAAACTAGAAACTCCACAACTACAAACTCCACAAATAGAGACTCGGCATCTAGAAATTTCATATCTAGAAACTCCACAACGAGAAACTGTAAAACTAGAGACTTCACAACTAGAAACTCAACAACTAGAAACTCCACAACTAAAAACTCCACAACTGGAAACTCCACAACTTGAGACTCCGCAACTTGAAACTCCACAACAATAAACTCCGCTAATAAAAACTCCGCAACTAGAAACTGCGCAACTAGAAATTCCACAACTTGAAACTCCACAACTAGATACTGCACAACTGGAAACTTCACAACTAGATACTTCACAAATGGAAACTCCACAACTAGATACTCCACAACTGGAAACTCCACAACTAGAAACTCCACAACTAGAAACTCCACAACTAGAGACTCCGCAATTCCACAACTAGAAACTCCACAACTGGAAACTCCGCAACTAGAAACTCAACAACTAGAAACTCCCCAGCTTGAGACTCCGCAACTTGAAACTCCACAACTAGAAATTCCGCAACTAGAAACTCCACAACTAGGGACTCCACAACTAGAAACTCCACAACTAGAAACTCCACATCTCGAAACTCCACTACTAGATAATCCACAACTGGAAACTCGACAACTAGAAACTCCACATCTAGAGACTCCACAACTTGAAACTCCACAACTAGAGACTCTGCAACTAGAAACTCAACAACTAGAGACTCCGCAACTCAACAACTAGAAACTCCACAACTGGAAAATCCACAACTAGATACTCCACAACTAGAAAATCTACAACTAGAAACTCCACAACTATAGGCTCCAAAACTTGAAACTCCACAAGTTTAAACTCCACAACTTGAGACTCCACAACTAGAAACTCCACAACTAGAAACTCCACAACTGGAAACTCCCCAACTAAAAACTCCGCAACTAGAAACTCCGCAACAGGAGACTCTACAACTAGAAACTCCGCAACTAGAAACTCCGCAACTAGAGACTCCACAACTTGAAACTCCACAACTTCAAACTCCGCAAATACAGACTCGGCAACTAGAAATTCCATATCTAGAAACTCCACAACTAGAAACTGCAAAACTAGAGACTTCACAACTAGAAACTCAACAACTAGAAACTCCACAACTAAAAACTCCACAACTGGAAACTCCACAACTTGAGACTCCGCAACTTGAAACTTCACAACTAGAAACTGCGCTATTAAAAACTCCGCAACTAGAAACTCTGCAACTAGAAACTCCACAACTTAAAACTCCACAACTAGACACTCCACAACTGGAAACTCCACAACTGGATACTCCACAACTGGAAACTCCACAACTAGAAACTCCACAACTAGAGGCTCCACAACTCGAAACTCCACAACTAGAAACTCCACAACTAGAAACTCCACAACCAGAGACTCCGCAACTCCACAACTAGAAACTCCACAACTGGAAACTCCACAACTAGATACTCTGCAACTAGAAACTCCACAACTAGAGACTCCACAACTTGAAACTCCACAACTTTAAACTCCACAACTTGAGACTCCACAACTAGAAACTCCACAACTTGAAACTCCACAACTAGAAACTCCACAACCAGAAACTCCACAACTATAAACTCCACAACTAGAAACTCCACAACTAGAAACTCTGCAACTAGAGACTCCACAACCAGAAACTCAACAACTAGAAACTCCACAACTACAAGCTCCACAAATAGAGACTCGGCTACAAGAAATTTCATGTCTAGAAAGTCCACAACTATAACTCCACAAATGGAAACTCCACAACTAGAAACTCCACAACTAGAAACTCCACAACTAGAGACTCCGCAACTAGAAACTCCTAAGCTAGATACTCCACAAATAGAAACTCCGCAGCTAGAAACTACACAACTAGAGACTCCACAACTAGAAACTCCACAACTAGAAACTCCACAACTAGAAAACTAGAAACTCCACAACTTGAAACCTCACGACCCTAAGTTACGCAACTACAAAATCCACAGCTAGAGATTCCGCAACTAGAAACTCCACAACTAGAAACTCCACAACTCAAAATTCCACAACTAGAAACTCCAAAACTCGAAACTCCACAACTCGAAACTCAACAATTGGAAACTCCACAACTAGACACTCCACAACTAAAAACTCTTCAACTAGAAACTCCTAAACTAGAGACTCCACAACTAGAGAATCTACAACTAGAGACTTCAAACTAGAAACTCAACAACTACAAACTTCAAAATTCGAAACTCTACTAGAAACTCCACAACTTGAAACTCCACAACTAGACACTCCACAACTAGAAACTCCACAACTAGAGACTCTGCAACTATGGAACTCCGCAACTAGAAACTCCGCATTTAGAAACAACGCAACAAGAAATTCCACAGCTAGAAACACCACAACTAGACACTCCGCAACTAGAAACTCCACAACTTGAGACGCCGCAACTAGAAACTCCACAACTAGAAACTCCACAACTAGAGACGCTGCAACTAGAAACTCTACAACTAGAGACTCCACAACTAGAAACTCCACAACTCGAAACTCCACAACTCAAAACTCCACAACTTGAAACTCCACAACTAGAAACTCCATAATTTGAGACTCCGCAACTAGAAACTCCACAACTTGAAGTTCCACAACTAGAAACTCCACAAATTGAGACTCCGCAACTAGAAACTCCACAACTTGAAACTTCACAACTAGAGACTCCGCAACTAGAAACTCCACAACCAGAAACTCCACAACTAGAAACTCCACAACTAGAAACTTCACAACTAGAGACTCCACAACTAGAAACTCCACAACTAGAAACTCCACAACTTGAAACTCCACAACTAGAGACTCCACAACTAGAAACTCCAAAACTAGAAACTCCACAACTACAAACTCCACAAATAGAGACTCGGCATCTAGAAATTTCATATCTAGAAACTCCACAACGAGAAACTGTAAAACTAGAGACTTCACAACTAGAAACTCAACAACTAGAAACTCCACAACTAAAAACTCCACAACTGGAAACTCCACAACTTGAGACTCCGCAACTTGAAACTCCACAACAATAAACTCCGCTAATAAAAACTCCGCAACTAGAAACTGCGGAACTAGAAATTCCACAACTTGAAACTCCACAACTAGATACTGCACAACTGGAAACTTCACAACTAGATACTTCACAAATGGAAACTCCACAACTAGATACTCCACAACTGGAAACTCCACAACTAGAAACTCCACAACTAGAAACTCCACAACTAGAGACTCCGCAATTCCACAACTAGAAACTCCACAACTGGAAACTCCGCAACTAGAAACTCAACAACTAGAAACTCCCCAGCTTGAGACTCCGCAACTTGAAACTCCACAACTAGAAACTCCGCAACTAGAAACTCCACAACTAGGGACTCCACAACTAGAAACTCCACAACTAGAAACTCCACATCTCGAAACTCCACTACTAGATACTCCACAACTGGAAACTCGACAACTAGAAACTCCACATCTAGAGACTCCACAACTTGAAACTCCACAACTAGAGACTCTGCAACTAGAAACTCAATACTTGAGACTCCGCAACTCAACAACTAGAAACTCCACAACTGGAAACTCCACAACTAGATACTCCACAACTAGAAAATCTACAACTAGAAACTCCACAACTATAGACTCCACAACTTGAAACTCCACAAGTGTAAACTCCACAACTTGAGACTCCACAACTAGAAACTCCACAACTAGAAACTCCACAACAGGAAACTCCCCAACTAGAAACTCCGCAACTAGAAACTCCGCAACAGGAGACTCTACAACTAGAAACTCCAAAACTAGAAACTCCACAACTAGAAACTCCACAACTAGAAACTTCACAACTAGAAATTCCGCAACTAGAGACTCCACAACTAGAAACTCCACAACTTAAAACTCCACAACTAGATACTCCACATCTCGAAACTCCACTACTAGATACTCCACAACTGGAAACTCGACAACTAGAAACTCCACATCTAGAGACTCCACAACTTGAAACTCCACAACTAGAGACTCTGCAACTAGAAACTCAACAACTAGAGACTCCGCAACTCAACAACTAGAAACTCCACAACTGGAAAATCCACAACTAGATACTCCACAACTAGAAAATCTACAACTAGAAACTCCACAACTATAGGCTCCAAAACTTGAAACTCCACAAGTTTAAACTCCACAACTTGAGACTCCACAACTAGAAACTCCACAACTAGAAACTCCACAACTGGAAACTCCCCAACTAGAAACTCCGCAACTAGAAACTCCGCAACAGGAGACTCTACAACTAGAAACTCCGCAACTAGAAACTCCGCAACTAGAGACTCCACAACTAGAAACTCCACAACTTCAAACTCCACAAATACAGACTCGGCAACTAGAAATTCCATATCTAGAAACTCCACAACTAGAAACTGCAAAACTAGAGACTTCACAACTAGAAACTCAACAACTAGAAACTCCACAACTAAAAACTCCAAAACTGGAAACTCCACAACTTGAGACTCCGCAACTTGAAACTTCACAACTAGAAACTGCGCTATTAAAAACTCCGCACTAGAAACTCCGCAACTAGAAACTCCGCAACAAGAAATTCCACAGCTAGAAACACCACAACTAGACACTCCGCAACTAGAAACTCCACAACTTGAGACGCCGCAACTAGAAACTCCACAACTAGAAACTCCACAACTAGAGACGCTGCAACTAGAAACTCTACAACTAGAGACTCCACAACTAGAAACTCCACAACTCGAAACTCCAACACTCAAAACTCCACAACTTGAAACTCCACAACTAGAAACTCCATAATTTGAGACTCCGCAACTAGAAACTCCACAACTTGAAGTTCCACAACTAGAAACTCCACAAATTGAGACTCCGCAACTAGAAACTCCACAACTTGAAACTTCACAACTAGAGACTCCGCAACTAGAAACTCCACAACCAGAAACTCCACAACTAGAAACTCCACAACTAGAAACTTCACAACTAGAGACTCCACAACTAGAAACTCCACAACTAGAAACTACACAACTTGAAACTCCACAACTAGAGACTCCACAACTAGAAACTCCAAAACTAGAAACTCCACAACTACAAACTCCACAAATAGAGACTCGGCATCTAGAAATTTCATATCTAGAAACTCCACAACGAGAAACTGTAAAACTAGAGACTTCACAACTAGAAACTCAACAACTAGAAACTCCACAACTAAAAACTCCACAACTGGAAACTCCACAACTTGAGACTCCGCAACTTGAAACTCCACAACAATAAACTCCGCTAATAAAAACTCCGCAACTAGAAACTGCGCAACTAGAAATTCCACAACTTGAAACTCCACAACTAGATACTGCACAACTGGAAACTTCACAACTAGATACTTCACAAATGGAAACTCCACAACTAGATACTCCACAACTGGAAACTCCACAACTAGAAACTCCACAACTAGAAACTCCACAACTAGAGACTCCGCAATTCCACAACTAGAAACTCCACAACTGGAAACTCCGCAACTAGAAACTCAACAACTAGAAACTCCCCAGCTTGAGACTCCGCAACTTGAAACTCCACAACTAGAAATTCCGCAACTAGAAACTCCACAACTAGGGACTCCACAACTAGAAACTCCACAACTAGAAACTCCACATCTCGAAACTCCACTACTAGATAATCCACAACTGGAAACTCGACAACTAGAAACTCCACATCTAGAGACTCCACAACTTGAAACTCCACAACTAGAGACTCTGCAACTAGAAACTCAATACTTGAGACTCCGCAACTCAACAACTAGAAACTCCACAACTGGAAAATCCACAACTAGATACTCCACAACTAGAAAATCTACAACTAGAAACTCCACAACTATAGACTCCACAACTTGAAACTCCACAAGTTTAAACTCCACAACTTGAGACTCCACAACTAGAAACTCCACAACTAGAAACTCCACAACAGGAAACTCCCCAACTAGAAACTCCGCAACTAGAAACTCCGCAACAGGAGACTCTACAACTAGAAACTCCAAAACTAGAAACTCCACAACTAGAAACTCCACAACTAGAAACTTCACAACTAGAAATTCCGCAACTAGAGACTCCCCAACTAGAAACTCCACAACTTAAAACTCCACAACTAGATACTCCACATCTCGAAACTCCACTACTAGATACTCCACAACTGGAAACTCGACAACTAGAAACTCCACATCTAGAGACTCCACAACTTGAAACTCCACAACTAGAGACTCTGCAACTAGAAACTCAACAACTAGAGACTCCGCAACTCAACAGCTAGAAACTCCACAACTGGAAAATCCACAACTAGATACTCCACAACTAGAAAATCTACAACTAGAAACTCCACAACTATAGGCTCCAAAACTTGAAACTCCACAAGTTTAAACTCCACAACTTGAGACTCCACAACTAGAAACTCCACAACTAGAAACTCCACAACTGGAAACTCCCCAACTAGAAACTCCGCAACTAGAAACTCCGCAACAGGAGACTCTACAACTAGAAACTCCGCAACTAGAAACTCCGCAACTAGAGACTCCACAACTAGAAACTCCACAACTTCAAACTCCACAAATACAGACTCGGCAACTAGAAATTCCATATCTAGAAACTCCACAACTAGAAACTGCAAAACTAGAGACTTCACAACTAGAAACTCAACAACTAGAAACTCCACAACTAAAAACTCCACAACTGGAAACTCCACAACTTGAGACTCCGCAACTTGAAACTTCACAACTAGAAACTGCGCTATTAAAAACTCCGCAACTAGAAACTCCGCAACTAGAAACTCCACAACTTAAAACTCCACAACTAGATACTCCACAACTGGAAACTCCACAACTGGATACTCCACAACTGGAAACTCCACAACTAGAAACTCCACAACTAGAGGCTCCACAACTCGAAACTCCACAACTAGAAACTCCACAACTAGAAACTCCACAACCAGAGACTCCGCAACTCCACAACTAGAAACTCCACAACTGGAAACTCCACAACTAGATACTCTGCAACTAGAAACTCCACAACTAGAGACTCCACAACTTGAAACTCCACAACTTTAAACTCCACAACTTGAGACTCCACAACTAGAAACTCCACAACTTGAAACTCCACAACTAGAAACTCCACAACCAGAAACTCCACAACTATAAACTCCACAACTAGAAACTCCACAACTAGAAACTCTGCAACTAGAGACTCCACAACCAGAAACTCAACAACTAGAAACTCCACAACTACAAGCTCCACAAATAGAGACTCGGCTACAAGAAATTTCATGTCTAGAAAGTCCACAACTATAACTCCACAAATGGAAACTCCACAACTTGAAACTCCACAACTAGAAACTCCACAACTAGAGACTGCGCAACTAGAAACTCCTAAGCTAGATACTCCACAAATAGAAACTCCGCAGCTAGAAACTACACAACTAGAGACTCCACAACTAGAAACTCCACAACTAGAAACTCCACAACTAGAAAACTAGAAACTCCACAACTTGAAACCTCACGACCCTAAGTTACGCAACTACAAAATCCACAGCTAGAGATTCCGCAACTAGAAACTCCACAACTAGAAACTCCACAACTCAAAATTCCACAACTAGAAACTCCAAAACTCGAAACTCCACAACTCGAAACTCAACAATTGGAAACTCCACAACTAGACACTCCACAACTAAAAACTCTTCAACTAGAAACTCCTAAACTAGAGACTCCACAACTAGAGAATCTACAACTAGAGACTTCAAACTAGAAACTCAACAACTACAAACTTCAAAATTCGAAACTCTACTAGAAACTCCACAACTTGAAACTCCACAACTAGACACTCCACAACTAGAAACTCCACAACTAGAGACTCTGCAACTATGGAACTCCGCAACTAGAAACTCCGCATTTAGAAACTCCGCAACAAGAAATTCCACAACTAGAAACTCCACAACTATAGACTCCACAACTTGAAACTCCACAAGTTTAAACTCCACAACTTGAGACTCCACAACTAGAAACTCCACAACAGGAAACTCCCCAACTAGAAACTCCGCAACTAGAAACTCCGCAACAGGAGACTCTACAACTAGAAACTCCAAAACTAGAAACTCCACAACTAGAAACTCCACAACTAGAAACTTCACAACTAGAAACTCCGCAACTAGAGACTCCACAACTAGAAACTTCACAACTTGAAACTCCTCAACTAGAAACTCCAAAACCAGAAACTCCACAACTAGAAACTCCGCAACTAGAAACTCCGCAACTAGAGACTCCACAACTAAAAACTCCACAACTAGAAACTCCACAACTTCAAACTCCACAAATACAGACTCGGCAACTAGAAATTCCATATCTAGAAACTCCACAACTAGACACTGCAAAACTAGAGACTTCACAACTAGAAACTCAACAACTAGAAACTCCACAACTAAAAACTCCACAACTGGAAACTCCACAACTTGAGACTCCGCAACTTGAAACTTCACAACTAGAAACTGCGCTATTAAAAACTCCGCAATTAGAAACTCCACAACTAGAAACTCCACAACGCCCCGCCGCGGTGGTCTAGTGGCTAAGGTACTCGGCTGCTGACCCGCAGGGCGCGGGTTCGAATCCCGACTGTGGCGGCTGCATTTCCGATGGAGGCGGAAATGTTGTAGGCCCGTGTACTCAGATTTGGGTGCACGTTAAAGAACCCCAGGTGGTCGAAATTTCCGGAGCCCTCCACTACGGCGTCTCTCATAATCATATAGTGGTTTTGGGACGTTAAACCCCACAAATCAATCAATCAAACTCCACAACTTAAAACTTCACAACTAGATACTCCACAACTGGAAACTCCACAACTAGATACTCCACAACTGGAAACTCCACAACTAGAAACTCCACAACTAGAGACTCCACAACTCGAAACTCCACAACTAGAAACTCCAAAACTAGAAACTCCACAACCAGAGACTCCACTACTCCACAACTAGAAACTCCACAACTGGAAACTCCACAACTAGATACTCTGCAACTAGAAACTCCACAACTAGAGACTCCACAACTTGAAACTCCACAACTTTAAACTCCACAACTTCAGACTCCACAACTAGAAACTCCACAACTTGAAAGTCCACAACTAGAAACTCCACAACCAGAAACTCCACAACTAGAAACTCCACAACTAGAAACTCCACAACTAGAAACTCTGCAACTAGAGACTCCACAATTAGAAACTCAACAACTAGAAACTCCACAACTACAAGCTCCACAAATAGAGACTCGGCTACAAGAAA
Source organism: Rhipicephalus microplus (assembly GCF_043290135.1). NCBI lineage: Eukaryota > Metazoa > Arthropoda > Arachnida > Ixodida > Ixodidae > Rhipicephalus > Rhipicephalus microplus. Next base: position 41,317,129 of record NW_027464586.1, read on the forward strand.
TTTCATGTCTAGAAAGTCCACAACTATAACTCCATAACTGGAAACTCCACAACTAGAAACTCCACAACTAGAAACTCCACAACTAGAGACTCCGCAACTAGAAACTACGCAGCTAGATACTCCACAAATAGAAACTCCGCAGCTAGAAACTACACAACTAGAGACTCCACAACTAGAAACTCCACAACTAGAAACTCCACAAATAGAAAACTAGAAACTCCACAACTTGAAACCTCACGACGTTAAGTTACGCAACTAGAAAATCCACAGCTAGAGATTCCGCAACTAGAAACTCCACAACTAGAAACTCCACAACTCAAAATTCCACAACTAGAAACTCCAAAACTCGAAACTCCACAACTCCAAACTCCACAACTGGAAACTCCACAACTAGACACTCCACAACTAAAAACTCCACAACTAGAAACTCCACAACTAGAGACTCTGCAACTATGGAACTCCGCAACTAGAAACTCCGCATTTAGAAACTCCGCAACAAGAAATTCCACAGCTAGAAACACCACAACTAGACACTCCGCAACTAGAAACTCCACAATTTGAGACAACGCAACTAGAAACTCCACAACTTGAAACTCCACAACTAGAAACTCCATAACTTGAGACTCCGCAACTAGAAACTCCACAACTTGAAGTTCCACATCTAGAAACTCCACAACTTGAGACTCCGCAACTAGAAACTCCACAACTTGAAACTTCCCAACTAGAGACTCCGCAACTAGAAACTCCACAACTAGAAACTCCACAACTAGAAACTTGACAACTAGAGACTCCACAACTAGAAACTCCACAACTAGAAACTCCACAACGAGAAACTGTAAAACTAGAGACTTCACAATTAGAAACTCAACAACTAGAATCTCCACAACTAAAAACTCCAAAACTGGAAACTCCCCAACTTGAGACTCCGCAACTTGAAACTCCACAACAATAAACTCCGCTATTAAAAACTCCGCAACTAGAAACTCCGCAACTAGAAACTCCACAACTTGAAACTCCACAACTAGATACTCCACAACTAGATACTTCACAAATGGAAACTCTACAGCTAGATACTCCACAACTGGAAACTCCACAACTAGAAACTCCACAACTAGAGACTCCACAACTCGAAACTCCACAACTAGAAACTCCACAACTAGAAACTCCACAACTAGAGACTCCACAACTCGAAACTCCACAACTGGAAACTCCACAACTAGATACTCCGCAACTAGAAACTCCACAACTAGAGACTCCACAACTTGAAACTCCACAACTAGAAACTCCACAACTAGAAACTCTGCAACTAGAGACTCCACAACTAGAAACTCCACAACTAGAAACTCCACAACTACAAACTCCACAAATAGAGACCCAGCTACAAGAAATTTCATGTCTAGAAAGTCCACCACTAAAAACTCCACAACTGGAAATTCCACAACTAGAAACTCCACAACTGGAAACTCCACAACTTGAGACTCCGCAACTTGAAACTTCACAACTAGAAACTCCGCTATTAAAAACTCCGCAACTAGAAACTCCGCAACTAGAATCTCCACAACTTAAAACTCCACAACTAGATACTCCGCAACTGGAAACTCCACAACTAGATACTTACACCTAGGAACTCTACAACTAGAGGCTCCTCAACTAGAGAATTCGCAACTAGAAACTCCAAAACTAGAGACGCTGCAACTAGAAACTCTACAACTAGAGACTCCACAACTAGAAACTCCCAAACTCGAAACTCCACAACTCGAAACTCCACAACTGGAAACTCCACAACTAGACACTCCACAACTAAAAACTCTTCAACTAGAAACTCCTAAACTAGAGACTCCACAACTAAAGAATCTACAACTAGAGACTTCAAACTAGAAACTCAACAACTAGAAACTTCAAAATTCGAAACTCTACTAGAAACTCCACAACTTGAAACTCCACAACTAGGCACTCCACAACTAGAAACTCCACAACTAGAGACTCTGCAACTATGGAACTCCGCAACTAGAAACTCCGCATTTAGAAACTCCGCAACAAGAAATTCCACAGCTAGAAATACCACAACTAGACACTCCGCAACTAGAAACTCCACAACTTGAGACGCCGCAACTAGAAACTCCACAACTTAAAACTCCACAACTAGAAACTCCACAACTAGAAACTCTACAACTAGAGACTCCTCAACTATTGAATTCGCAACTAGAAACTCCAAAACTAGAGACGCTGCAACTAGAAACTCTACAACTAGAGACTCCACAACTGGAATCTCCACAACTAAAAACTCCACAACCAGAGACTCCACAACTTCACAACTAGAAACTCCACAACTGGAAACTGCACATATAGATACTCTGCAACTAGAAACTCCACAACTAGAGACTCCACAACTTGAAACTCCACAACTTTAAACTCCACAACTTGAGACTCCACAACTAGAAACTCCACAACTTGAAACTCCACAGCTTGAGACTCCGCAACTAGAAACTCCACAACTAGGGACTCCAAAACTGGAAACTCCGTTACTAGATACTCCACAACTGGAAACTCGGCAACTAGAAACTCCACAACTAGAGACTCCACAACTTGAAACTCCACAACTAGAGACTCTGCAACTAGAAACTCCACAACTCGAAACTCCACAACTGGAAACTCCACAACTAGACACTCCACAACAAAAAACTCTTCAACTAGAAACTCCTAAACTAGAGACTCCACAACTAGAGAATCTACAACTAGAGACTTCAAACTAGAAACTCAACAACTAGAAACTCCCCAGCTTGAGACTCCGCAACTTGAAACTCCACAGCTAGAAACTCCACAACTAGGGACTCCACAACTAGAAACTGCGCTATTAAAAACTCCGCAACTAGAAACTCCGCAACTAGAAACTCCACAACTTAAAACTCCACAACTAGATACTCCACAACTGGAAACTCCACAACTGGATACTCCACAACTAGAAACTCCACAACTAGAAACTCCACAACCAGAGACTCCGCAACTGCACAACTAGAAACTCCACAACTGGAAACTCCACAACTAGATACTCTGCAACTAGAAAATCTACAACTAGAAACTCCACAACTATAGACTCCAAAACTTGAAATTCCACAAGTTTAAACTCCACAACTTGAGACTCCACAACTAGAAACTCCACAACTAGAAACTCCACAACTGGAAACTCCCCAACTAGAAACTCCGCAACTAGAAACTCCGCAACAGGAGACTCTACAACTAGAAACTCCAAAACTAGAAACTCCAAAACTAGAAACTCCACAACTAGAAACTTCACAACTAGAAATTCCGCAACTAGAGACTCCACAACTAAAAACTCCACAACTTAAAACTCCACAACTAGATACTCCACATCTCGAAGCTCCACTATTAGATACTCCACAACTGGAAAATCGACAACTAGAAACTCCACATCTAGAGACTCCACAACTTGAAACTCCACAACTAGAGACTCTGCAACTAGAAATTCAACAACTAGAGACTCCGCAACTCAACAACTAGAAACTCCACAACTGGAAAATCCACAACTAGATACTCCACAACTAGAAAATCTACAACTAGAAACTCCACAACTATAGACTCCAAAACTTGAAACTCCACAAGTTTAAACTCCACAACTTGAGACTCCACAACTAGAAACTCCACAACTAGAAACTCCACAACTGGAAACTCCCCAACTAGAAACTCCGCAACTAGAAACTCCGCAACAGGAGACTCTACAACCAGAAACTCCGCAACTAGAAACTCCGCAACTAGAGACTCCACAACTAGAAACTCCACAACTTCAAACTCCACAAATACAGACTCGGCAACTAGAAATTCCATATCTAGAAACTCCACAACTAGAAACTGCAAAACTAGAGACTTCACAACTAGAAACTCAACAACTAGAAACTCCACAACTAAAAACTCCACAACTGGAAACTCCACAACTTGAGACTCCGCAACTTGAAACTTCACAACTAGAAACTGCGCTATTAAAAACTCCGCAACTAGAAACTCCGCAACTAGAAACTCCACAACTTAAAACTCCACAACTAGATACTCCACAACTGGAAACTCCACAACTGGATACTCCACAACTGGAAACTCCACAACTAGAAACTCCACAACTAGAGGCTCCACAACTCGAAACTCCACAACTAGAAACTCCACAACTAGAAACTCCACAACCAGAGACTCCGCAACTCCACAACTAGAAACTCCACAACTGGAAACTCCACAACTAGATACTCTGCAACTAGAAACTCCACAACTAGAGACTCCACAACTTGAAACTCCACAACTTTAAACTCCACAACTTGAGACTCCACAACTAGAAACTCCACAACTTGAAACTCCACAACTAGAAACTCCACAACCAGAAACTCCACAACTATAAACTCCACAACTAGAAACTCCACAACTAGAAACTCTGCAACTAGAGACTCCACAACCAGAAACTCAACAACTAGAAACTCCACAACTACAAGCTCCACAAATAGAGACTCGGCTACAAGAAATTTCATGTCTAGAAAGTCCACAACTATGACTCCACAAATGGAAACTCCACAACTAGAAACTCCACAACTAGAAACTCCACAACTAGAGACTCCGCAACTAGAAACTCCTAAGCTACATACTCCACAAATAGAAACTCTGCAGCTAGAAACTACACAACTAGAGACTCCACAACTAGAAACTCCACAACTAGAAACTCCACAACTAGAAAACTAGAAACTCCACAACTTGAAACCTCACGAAGTTAAGTTACGCAACTAGAAAATCCACAGCTAGAGATTCCGCAACTAGAAACTCCACAACTAGAAACTCCACAACTCAAAATTCCACAACTAGAAACTCCAAAACTCGAAACTCCACAACTCGAAACTCCACAACTGGAAACTCCACAACTAGACACTCCACAACTAAAAACTCCACAACTAGAAACTCCACAACTAGAGACTCTGCAACTATGGAACTCCGCAACTAGAAACTCCGCATTTAGAAACTCCGCAACAAGAAATTCCACAGCTAGAAACACCACAACTAGACTCTCCGCAACTAGAAACTCCACAACTTGAGACAACGCAACTAGAAACTCCACAACTTGAAACTCCACAACTAGAAACTCCATAACTTGAGACTCCGCAACTAGAAACTCCACAACTTGAAGTTCCACATCTAGAAACTCCACAACTTGAGACTCCGCAACTAGAAACTCCACAACTTGAAACTTCCCAACTGGAGACTCCGCAACTAGAAACTCCACAACTAGAAACTCCACAACTAGAAATTTGACAACTAGAGACTCCACAACTAGAAACTCCACAACTAGAAACTCCACAACGAGAAACTGTAAAACTAGAGACTTCACAATTAGAAACTCAACAACTAGAAACTCCCCAACTAAAAACTCCACAACTGGAAACTCCCCAACTTGAGACTCCGCAACTTGAAACTCCACAACAATAAACTCCGCTATTAAAAACTCCGCAACTAGAAACTCCGCAACTAGAAACTCCACAACTTGAAACTCCACAACTAGATACTCCACAACTGGAAACTCCACAACTAGATACTCCACAACTAGAAAATCTACAACTAGAAACTCCACAACTATAGACTCCAAAACTTGAAACTCCACAAGTTTAAACTCCACAACTTGAGACTCCACAACTAGAAACTCCACAACTAGAAACTCCACAACTGGAAACTCCCCAACTAGAAACTCCGCAACTAGAAACTCCGCAACAGGAGACTCTACAACTAGAAACTCCGCAACTAGAAACTCCGCAACTAGAGACTCCACAACTAGAAACTCCACAACTTCAAACTCCACAAATACAGACTCGGCAACTAGAAATTCCATATCTAGAAACTCCACAACTAGAAACTGCAAAACTAGAGACTTCACAACTAGAAACTCAACAACTAGAAACTCCACAACTAAAAACTCCACAACTGGAAACTCCACAACTTGAGACTCCGCAACTTGAAACTTCACAACTAGAAACTGCGCTATTAAAAACTCCGCAACTAGAAACTCCGCAACTAGAAACTCCACAACTTAAAACTCCACAACTAGATACTCCACAACTGGAAACTCCACAACTGGATACTCCACAATTGGAAACTCCACAACTAGAAACTCCACAACTAGAGGCTCCACAACTCGAAACTCCACAACTAGAAACTCCACAACTAGAAACTCCACAACCAGAGACTCCGCAACTCCACAACTAGAAACTCCACAACTGGAAACTCCACAACTAGATACTCTGCAACTAGAAACTCCACAACTAGAGACTCCACAACTTGAAACTCCACAACTTTAAACTCCACAACTTGAGACTCCACAACTAGAAACTCCACAACTTGAAACTCCACAACTAGAAACTCCACAACCAGAAACTCCACAACTATAAACTCCACAACTAGAAACTCCACAACTAGAAACTCTGCAACTAGAGACTCCACAACCAGAAACTCAACAACTAGAAACTCCACAACTACAAGCTCCACAAATAGAGACTCGGCTACAAGAAATTTCATGTCTAGAAAGTCCACAACTATGACTCCACAAATGGAAACTCCACAACTAGAAACTCCACAACTAGAAACTCCACAACTAGAAAACTAGAAACTCCACAACTTGAAACCTCACGAAGTTAAGTTACGCAACTAGAAAATCCACAGCTAGAGACTCCGCAACTAGAAACTCCACAACTAGAAACTCCACAACTCAAAATTCCACAACTAGAAACTCCAAAACTCGAAACTCCACAACTCGAAACTCCACAACTGGAAACTCCACAACTAGACACTCCACAACTAAAAACTCCACAACTAGAAACTCCACAACTAGAGACTCTGCAACTATGGAACTCCGCAACTAGAAACTCCGCATTTAGAAACTCCGCAACAAGAAATTCCACAGCTAGAAACACCACAACTAGACTCTCCGCAACTAGAAACTCCACAACTTGAGACAACGCAACTAGAAACTCCACAACTTGAAACTCCACAACTAGAAACTCCATAACTTGAGACTCCGCAACTAGAAACTCCACAACTTGAAGTTCCACATCTAGAAACTCCACAACTTGAGACTCCGCAACTAGAAACTCCACAACTTGAAACTTCCCAACTGGAGACTCCGCAACTAGAAACTCCACAACTAGAAACTCCACAACTAGAAATTTGACAACTAGAGACTCCACAACTAGAAACTCCACAACTAGAAACTCCACAACGAGAAACTGTAAAACTAGAGACTTCACAATTAGAAACTCAACAACTAGAAACTCCCCAACTAAAAACTCCACAACTGGAAACTCCCCAACTTGAGACTCCGCAACTTGAAACTCCACAACAATAAACTCCGCTATTAAAAACTCCGCAACTAGAAACTCCGCAACTAGAAACTCCACAACTTGAAACTCCACAACTAGATACTCCACAACTGGAAACTCCACAACTAGATCTTCACAAATGGAAACTCTACAGCTAGATACTCCACAACTGGAAACTCCACAACTAGAAACTCCACAACTAGAGACTCCACAACTCGAAACTCCACAACTAGAAACTCCACAACTAGAAACTCCACAACTAGAGACTCCACAACTCGAAACTCCACAACTGGAAACTCCACAACTAGATACTCCGCAACTAGAAACTCCACAACTAGAGACTCCACAACTTGAAACTCCACAACTAGAAACTCCACAACTAGAAACTCTGCAACTAGAGACTCCACAACTAGAAACTCCACAACTAGAAACTCCACAACTACAAACTCCACAAATAGAGACTCAGCTACAAGAAATTTCATGTCTAGAAAGTCCACCACTAAAAACTCCACAACTGGAAATTCCACAACTAGAAACTCCACAACTGGAAACTCCACAACTTGAGACTCCGCAACTTGAAACTTCACAACTAGAAACTCCGCTATTAAAAACTCCACAACTAGAAACTCCGCAACTAGAAACTCCACAACTTAAAACTCCACAACTAGATACTCCGCAACTGGAAACTCCACAACTAGATACTTACACCTAGGAACTCTACAACTAGAGGCTCCTCAACTAGAGAATTCGCAACTAGAAACTCCAAAACTAGAGACGCTGCAACTAGAAACTCTACAACTAGAGACTCCACAACTAGAAACTCCCAAACTCGAAACTCCACAACTCGAAACTCCACAACTGGAAACTCCACAACTAGACACTCCACAACTAAAAACTCTTCAACTAGAAACTCCTAAACTAGAGACTCCACAACTAAAGAATCTACAACTAGAGACTTCAAACTAGAAACTCAACAACTAGAAACTTCAAAATTCGAAACTCTACTAGAAACTCCACAACTTGAAACTCCACAACTAGGCACTCCACAACTAGAAACTCCACAACTAGAGACTCTGCAACTATGGAACTCCGCAACTAGAAACTCCGCATTTAGAAACTCCACAACAAGAAATTCCACAGCTAGAAACACCACAACTAGACACTCCGCAACTAGAAACTCCACAACTTGAGACGCCGCAACTAGATACTCCACAACTTAAAACTCCACAACTAGAAACTCCACAACTAGAAACTCTACAACTAGAGACCCCTCAACTATTGAATTCGCAACTAGAAACTCCAAAACTAGAGACGCTGCAACTAGAAACTCTACAACTAGAGACTCCACAACTTCACAACTAGAAACTCCACAACTGGAAACTGCACATATAGATACTCTGCAACTAGAAACTCCACAACTAGAGACTCCACAACTTCAAACTCCACAACTTTAAACTCCACAACTTGAGACTCCACAACTAGAAACTCCACAACTTGAAACTCCACAGCTTGAGACTCCGCAACTAGAAACTCCACAACTAGGGACTCCAAAACTGGAAACTCCGTTACTAGATACTCCACAACTGGAAACTCGGCAACTAGAAACTCCACAACTAGAGACTCCACAACTTGAAACTCCACAACTAGAGACTCTGCAACTAGAAACTCCACAACTCGAAACTCCACAACTGGAAACTCCACAACTAGACACTCCACAACAAAAAACTCTTCAACTAGAAACTCCTAAACTAGAGACTCCACAACTAGAGAATCTACAACTAGAGACTTCAAACTAGAAACTCAACAACTAGAAACTCCCCAGCTTGAGACTCTGCAACTTGAAACTCCACAGCTAGAAACTCCACAACTAGGGACTCCACAACTAGAAACTGCGCTATTAAAAACTCCGCAACTAGAAACTCCGCAACTAGAAACTCCACAACTTAAAACTCCACAACTAGATACTCCACAACTGGAAACTCCACAACTGGTTACTCCACAACTGGAAACTCCACAACTAGAAACTCCACAACTAGAGGCTCCACAACTCGAAACTCCACAACTAGAAACTCCACAACTAGAAACTCCACAACCAGAGACTCCGCAACTGCACAACTAGAAACTCCACAACTGGAAACTCCACAACTAGATACTCTGCAACTAGAAAATCTACAACTAGAAACTCCACGACTATAGACTCCAAAACTTGAAACTCCACAAGTTTAAACTCCACAACTTGAGACTCCACAACTAGAAACTCCACCACTAGAAACTCCACAACTGGAAACTTCCCAACTAGAAACTCCGCAACTAGAAACTCCGCAACAGGAGACTCTACAACTAGAAACTCCAAAACTAGAAACTCCACAACTAGAAACTCCACAACTAGAAACTTCACAACTAGAAATTCCGCAACTAGAGACTCCACAACTAGAAACTCCACAACTTAAAACTCCACAACTAGATACTCCACATCTCGAAACTCCACTACTAGATACTCCACAACTGGAAACTCGACAACTAGAAACTCCACATCTAGAGACTCCACAACTTGAAACTCCACAACTAGAGACTCTGCAACTAGAAACTCAACAACTAGAGACTCCGCAACTCAACAACTAGAAACTCCACAACTGGAAAATCCACAACTAGATACTCCACAACTAGAAAATCTACAACTAGAAACTCCACAACTATAGACTCCAAAACTTGAAACTCCACAAGTTTAAACTCCACAACTTGAGACTCCACAACTAGAAACTCCACAACTAGAAACTCCACAACTGGAAAATCCCCAACTAGAAACTCCGCAACTAGAAACTCCGCAACAGGAGACTCTACAACTAGAAACTCCGCAACTAGAAACTCCGCAACTAGAGACTCCACAACTAGAAACTCCACAACTTCAAACTCCACAAATACAGACTCGGCAACTAGAAATTCCATATCTAGAAACTCCACAACTAGAAACTGCAAAACTAGAGACTTCACAACTAGAAACTCAACAACTAGAAACTCCACAACTAAAAACTCCACAACTGAAACTCCACAACTTGAGACTCCGCAACTTGAAACTTCACAACTAGAAACTGCGCAATTAAAAACTCCGCAACTAGAAACTCCGCAACTAGAAACTCCACAACTTAAAACTCCACAACTAGATACTCCACAACTGGAAACTCCACAACTGGATACTCCACAACTGGAAACTCCACAACTAGAAACTCCACAACTAGAGGCTCCACAACTCGAAACTCCACAACTAGAAACTCCACAACTAGAAACTCCACAACCAGAGACTCCGCAACTCCACAACTAGAAACTCCACAACTGGAAACTCCACAACTAGATACTCTGCAACTAGAAACTCCACAACTAGAGACTCCACAACTTGAAACTCCACAACTTTAAACTCCACAACTTGAGACTCCACAACTAGAAACTCCACAACTAGAAACTCCACAACCAGAAACTCCACTACTATAAACTCCACAACTAGAAACTCCACAACTAGAAACTCTGCAACTAGAGACTCCACAACCAGAAACTCAACAACTAGAAACTCCACAACTACAAGCTCCACAAATAGAGACTCGGCTACAAGAAATTTCATGTCTAGAAACTCCACAACTAGAGACTCCACAACTCGAAACTCCACAACTAGAAACTCCACAACTAGAAACTCCACAACTAGAGACTCCGCAACTAGAAACTCCTAAGCTAGATACTCCACAAATAGAAACTCCGCAGCTAGAAACTACACAACTAGAGACTCCACAACTAGAAACTCCACAACTAGAAACTCCACAACTAGAAAACTAGAAACTCCACAACTTGAAACCTCACGACGTTAAGTTACGCAACTAGAAAATCCACAGCTAGAGATTCCGCAACTAGAAACTCCACAACTAGAAACTCCACAACTCAAAATTCCACAACTAGAAACTCCAAAACTCGAAACTCCACAACTAGAAACTCCACAACTGGAAACTCCACAACTAGACACTCCACAACTAAAAACTCCACAACTAGAAACTCCACAACTTGAGACTCTGCAACTATGGAACTCCGCAACTAGAAACTCCGCATTTAGAAACTCCACAACAAGAAATTCCACAGCTAGAAACACCACAACTAGACACTCCGCAACTAGAAACTCCACAACTTGAGACAACGCAACTAGAAACTCCACAACTTGAAACTCCACAACTAGAAACTCCATAACTTGAGACTCCGCAACTAGAAACTCCACAACTTGAAACTTCCCAACTAGAGACTCCGCAACTAGAAACTCCACAACTAGAAACTCCACAACTAGAAACTTGACAACTAGAGACTCCACAACTAGAAACTCCACAACTAGAAACTCCACAACGAGAAACTGTAAAACTAGAGACTTCACAATTAGAAACTCAACAACTAGAAACTCCACAACTAAAAACTCCACAACTGGAAACTCCCCAACTTGAGACTCCGCAACTTGAAACTCCACAACAATAAACTCCGCTATTAAAAACTCCGCAACTAGAAACTCCGCAACTAGAAACTCCACAACTTGAAACTCCACAACTAGATACTCCACAACTAGATACTTCACGAATGGAAACTCTACAGCTAGATACTCCACAACTGGAAACTCCACAACTAGAAACTCCACAACTAGAGACTCCACAACTCGAAACTCCACAACTAGAAACTCCACAACTAGAAACTCCACAACTAGAGACTCCACAACTCGAAACTCCACAACTATAAACTCCACAACTAGAAACTCCACAACTAGAAACTCTGCAACTAGAGACTCCACAACCAGAAACTCAACAACTAGAAACTCCACAACTACAAGCTCCACAAATAGAGACTCGGCTACAAGAAATTTCATGTCTAGAAAGTCCACAACTATGACTCCACAAATGGAAACTCCACAACTAGAAACTCCACAACTAGAGACTCCGCAACTAGAAACTCCTAAGCTAGATACTCCACAAATAGAAACTCCGCAGCTAGAAACTACACAACTAGAGACTCCACAACTAGAAACTCCACAACTAGAAACTCCACAACTAGAAAACTAGAAACTCCACAACTTGAAACCTCACGACGTTAAGTTACGCAACTAGAAAATCCACAGCTAGAGATTCCGCAACTAGAAACTCCACAACTAGAAACTCCACAACTCAAAATTCCACAACTAGAAACTCCAAAACTCGAAACTCCACAACTCGAAACTCAACAATTGGAAACTCCACAACTAGACACTCCACAACTAAAAACTCTTCAACTAGAAACTCCTAAACTTGAGACTCCACAACTAGAACAATCTACAACTAGAGACTTCAAACTAGAAACTCAACAACTACAAACTTCAAAATTCGAAACTCTACTAGAAACTCCACAACTTGAAACTCCACAACTAGACACTCCACAACTAGAAACTCCACAACTAGAGACTCTGCAACTATGGAACTCCGCAACTAGAAACTCCGCATTTAGAAACTCCGCAACAAGAAATTCCACAGCTAGAAACACCACAACTAGACACTCCGCAACTAGAAACTCCACAACTTGAGACGCCGCAACTAGAAACTCCACAACTTGAAACTCCACAACTAGAAACTCCACAACTAGAAACTCTACAACTAGAGGCTCCTCAACTAGAGAATTCGCAACTAGAAACTCCAAAACTAGAGACGCTGCAACTAGAAACTCTACAACTAGAGACTCCACAACTAGAAACTCCACAACTCGAAACTCCACAACTCAAAACTCCACAACTTGAAACTCCACAACTAGAAACTCCATAATTTGAGACTCCGCAACTAGAAACTCCACAACTTGAAGTTCCACAACTAGAAACTCCACAACTTGAGACTCCGCAACTAGAAACTCCAAAACTTGAAACTTCACAACTAGAGACCCCGCAACTAGAAACTCCACAACCAGAAACTCCACAACTAGAAACTCCACAACTAGAAACTTCACAACTAGAGACTCCACAACTAGAAACTCCACAACTAGAAACTACACAACTTGAAACTCCACAACTAGAGACTCCACAACTAGAAACTCCAAAACTAGAAACTCCACAACTACAAACTCCACAAATAGAGACTCGGCATCTAGAAATTTCATATCTAGAAACTCCACAACGAGAAACTGTAAAACTAGAGACTTCACAACTAGAAACTCCACAACTAGAAACTCCACAACTAAAAACTCCACAACTGGAAACTCCACAACTTGAGACTCCGCAACTTGAAACTCCACAACAATAAACTCCGCTATTAAAAACTCCGCAACTAGAAACTGCGCAACTAGAAATTCCACAACTTGAAACTCCACAACTAGATACTGCACAACTGGAAACTTCACAACTAGATACTTCACAAATGGAAACTCCACAACTAGATACTCCACAACTGGAAACTCCACAACTAGAAACTCCACAACTAGAAACTCCACAACTAGAGACTCCGCAATTCCACAACTAGAAACTCCACAACTGGAAACTCCGCAACTAGAAACTCAACAACTAGAAACTCCCCAGCTTGAGACTCCGCAACTTGAAACTCCACAACTAGAAACTCCGCAACTAGAAACTCCACAACTAGGGACTCCACAACTAGAAACTCCACAACTATAAACTCCACATCTCGAAACTCCACTACTAGATACTCCACAACTGGAAACTCGACAACTAGAAACTCCACATCTAGAGACTCCACAACTTGAAACTCCACAACTAGAGACTCTGCAACTAGAAACTCAATACTTGAGACTCCGCAACTCAACAACTAGAAACTCCACAACTGGAAAATCCACAACTAGATACTCCACAACTAGAAAATCTACAACTAGAAACTCCACAACTATAGACTCCACAACTTGAAACTCCACAAGTTTAAACTCCACAACTTGAGACTCCACAACTAGAAACTCCATAACTGGAAACTCCCCAACTAGAAACTCCGCAACTAGAAACACCGCAACAGGAGACTCTACAACTAGAAACTCCAAAACTAGAAACTCCACAACTAGAAACTTCACAACTAGAAACTTCACAACTAGAAACTCCGCAACTAGAGACTCCACAACTAGAAACTTCACAATTAGAAACTGCGCTATTAAAAACTCCGCAACTAGAAACTCCGCAACTAGAAACTCCACAACTTAAAACTTCACAACTAGATACTCCACAACTGGAAACTCCACAACTAGATACTCCACAACTGGAAACTCCACAACTAGAAACTCCACAACTAGAGACTCCACAACTCGAAACTCCACAACTAGAAACTCCAAAACTAGAAACTCCACAACCAGAGACTCCGCTACTCCACAACTAGAAACTCCACAACTGGAAACTCCACAACTAGATACTCTGCAACTAGAAACTCCACAACTAGAGACTCCACAACTTGAAACTCCACAACTTTAAACTCCACAACTTCAGACTCCACAACTAGAAACTCCACAACTTGAAACTCCACAACTAGAAACTCCACAACCAGAAACTCCACAACTAGAAACTCCACAACTAGAAACTCCACAAATAGAAACTCTGCAACTAGAGACTCCACAACTAGAAACTCAACAACTAGAAACTCCACAACTACAAGCTCCACAAATAGAGACTCGGCTACAAGAAATTTCATGTCTAGAAAGTCCACAACTATAACTCCATAACTGGAAACTCCACAACTAGAAACTCCACAACTAGAGACTCCGCAACTAGAAACTACGCAGCTAGATACTCCACAAATAGAAACTCTGCAGCTAGAAACTACACAACTAGAGACTCCACAACTAGAAACTCCACAACTAGAAACTCCACAACTAGAAAACTAGAAACTCCACAACTTGAAACCTCACGACGTTAAGTTACGCAACTAGAAAATCCACAGCTAGAGATTCCGCAACTAGAAACTCCACAACTAGAAACTCCACAACTCAAAATTCCACAACTCGAAACTCCACAAATGGAAACTCCACAACTAGACACTCCACAACTAAAGACTCCACAACTAGAAACTCCACAACTAGAGACTCTGCAACTATGGAACTCCGCAACTAGAAACTCCGCATTTACAAACTCCGCAACAAGAAATTCCACAGCTAGAAACACCACAACTAGACACTCCGCAACTAGAAACTCCACAACTTGAGACAACGCAACTAGAAACTCCACAACTTGAAACTCCACAACTAGAAACTCCATAACTTGAGACTCCGCAACTAGAAACTCCACAACTTGAAGTTCCACATCTAGAAACTCCACAACTTGAGACTCCGCAACTAGAAACTGCACAACTTGAAACTTCCCAACTGGAGACTCCGCAACTAGAAACTCCACAACTAGAAACTCCACAACTAGAAATTTGACAACTAGAGACTATACAACTAGAAACTCCACAACTAGAAACTCCACAACGAGAAACTGTAAAACTAGAGACTTCACAATTAGAAACTCAACAACTAGAAACTCCCCAACTAAAAACTCCACAACTGGAAACTCCCCAACTTGAGACTCCGCAACTTGAAACTCCACAACAATAAACTCCGCTATTAAAAACTCCGCAACTAGAAACTCCGCAACTAGAAACTCCACAACTTGAAACTCCACAACTAGATACTCCACAACTGGAAACTCCACAACTAGATACTTCACAAATGGAAACTCTACAGCTAGATACTCCACAACTGGAAACTCCACAACTAGAAACTCCACAACTAGAGACTCCACAACTCGAAACTCCACAACTAGAAACTCCACAACTAGAAACTCCACAACTAGAGACTCCACAACTCGAAACTCCACAACTGGAAACTCCACAACTAGATACTCCGCAACTAGAAACTCCACAACTAGAGACTCCACAACTTGAAACTCCACAACTAGAAACTCCACAACTAGAAACTCTGCAACTAGAGACTCCACAACTAGAAACTCCACAACTAGAAACTCCACAACTACAAACTCCACAAATAGAGACTCAGCTACAAGAAATTTCATGTCTAGAAAGTCCACCACTAAAAACTCCACAACTGGAAATTCCACAACTAGAAACTCCACAACTGGAAACTCCACAACTTGAGACTCCGCAACTTGAAACTTCACAACTAGAAACTCCGCTATTAAAAACTCCGCAACTAGAAACTCCACAACTAGAAACTCCACAACTTAAAACTCCACAACTAGATACTCCGCAACTGGAAACTCCACAACTAGATACTTACACCTAGGAACTCTACAACTAGAGGCTCCTCAACTAGAGAATTCGCAACTAGAAACTCCAAAACTAGAGACGCTGCAACTAGAAACTCTACAACTAGAGACTCCACAACTAGAAACTCCCAAACTCGAAACTCCACAACTCGAAACTCCACAACTGGAAACTCCACAACTTGACACTCCACAACTAAAAACTCTTCAACTAGAAACTCCTAAACTAGAGACTCCACAACTAAAGAATCTACAACTAGAGACTTCAAACTAGAAACTCAACAACTAGAAACTTCAAAATTCGAAACTCTACTAGAAACTCCACAACTTGAAACTCCACAACTAGGCACTCCACAACTAGAAACTCCACAACTAGAGACTCTGCAACTATGAAACTCCGCAACTAGAAACTCCGCATTTAGAAACTCCACAACAAGAAATTCCACAGCTAGAAACACCACAACTAGACACTCCGCAACTAGAAACTCCACAACTTGAGACGCCGCAACTAGAAACTCCACAACCTAAAACTCCACAACTAGAAACTCCACAACTAGAAACTCTACAACTAGAGACTCCTCAACTATTGAATTCGCAACTAGAAACTCCAAAACTAGAGACGCTGCAACTAGAAACTCTACAACTAGAGACTCCACAACTAGAATCTCCACAACTAAAAACTCCACAACCAGAGACTCCACAACTTCACAACTAGAAACTCCACAACTGGAAACTGCACATATAGATACTCTGCAACTAGAAACTCCACAACTAGAGACTCCACAACTTGAAACTCCACAACTTTAAACTCCACAACTTGAGACTCCACAACTAGAAACTCCACAACTTGAAACTCCACAGCTTGAGACTCCGCAACTAGAAACTCCACAACTAGGGACTCCACAACTGGAAACTCCGTTACTAGATACTCCACAACTGGAAACTCGGCAACTAGAAACTCCACAACTAGAGACTCCACAACTTGAAATTCCACAACTAGAGACTCTGCAACTAGAAACTCCACAACTCGAAACTCCACAACTGGAAACTCCACAACTAGACACTCCACAACAAAAAACTCTTCAACTAGAAACTCCTAAACTAGAGACTCCACAACTAGAGAATCTACAACTAGAGACTTCAAACTAGAAACTCAACAACTAGAAACTCCCCAGCTTGAGACTCCGCAACTTAAAACTCCACAGCTAGAAACTCCGCAACTAGAAACTCCACAACTAGGGACTCCACAACTAGAAACTGCGCTATAAAAACTCCGCAACTAGAAACTCCGCAACTAGAAACTCCACAACTTAAAACTCCACAACTAGATACTCCACAACTGGAAACTCCACAACTGGATACTCCACAACTGGAAACTCCACAACTAGAAACTCCACAACTAGAGGCTCCACAACTCGAAACTCCACAACTAGAAACTCCACAACTAGAAACTCCACAACCAGAGACTCCGCAACTCCACAACTAGAAACTCCACAACTGGAAACTCCACAACTAGATACTCTGCAACTAGAAAATCTACAACTAGAAACTCCACAACTATAGACTCCAAAACTTGAAACTCCACAAGTTTAAACTCCACAACTTGAGACTCCGCAACTAGAAACTCCACAACTAGAAACTCCACAACTGGAAACTCCCCAACTAGAAACTCCGCAACTAGAAACTCCGCAACAGGAGACTCTACAACTAGAAACTCCAAAACTAGAAACTCCACAACTAGAAACTCCACAACTAGAAACTTCACAACTAGAAATTCCGCAACTAGAGACTCCACAACTAGAAACTCCACAACTTAAAACTCCACAACTAGATACTCCACATCTCGAAACTCCACTACTAGATAATCCACAACTGGAAACTCGACAACTAGAAACTCCACATCTAGAGACTCCACAACTTGAAACTCCACAACTAGAGACTCTGCAACTAGAAACTCAACAACTAGAGACTCCGCAACTCAACAACTAGAAACTCCACAACTGGAAAATCCACAACTAGATACTCCACAACTAGAAAATCTACAACTAGAAACTCCACAACTATAGACTCCAAAACTTGAAACTCCACAAGTTTAAACTCCACAACTTGAGACTCCACAACTAGAAACTCCACAACTAGAGACTCCACAACTGGAAACTCCCCAACTAGAAACTCCGCAACTAGAAACTCCGCAACAGGAGACTCTACAACTAGAAACTCCGCAACTAGAAACTCCGCAACTAGAGACTCCACAACTAGAAACTCCACAACTTCAAACTCCACAAATAAAGACTCGGCAACTAGAAATTCCATATCTAGAAACTCCACAACTAGAAACTGCAAAACTAGAGACTTCACAACTAGAAACTCCACAACTTAAAACTCCACAACTAGATACTCCACAACTGGATACTCCACAACTGGAAACTCCACAACTAGAAACTCCACAACTAGAGGCTCCACAACTCGAAACTCCACAACTAGAAACTCCACAACTAGAAACTCCACAACCAGAGACTCCGCAACTCCACAACTAGAAACTCCACAACTGGAAACTCCACAACTATCTGCAACTAGAAACTCCACAACTAGAGACTCCACAACTTGAAACTCCACAACTTTAAACTCCACAACTTGAGACTCCACAACTAGAAACTCCACAACTTGAAACTCCACAACTAGAAACTCCACAACCAGAAACTCCACAACTATAAACTCCACAACTAGAAACTCCACAACTAGAAACTCTGCAACTAGAGACTCCACAACCAGAAACTCAACAACTAGAAACTCCACAACTACAAGCTCCACAAATAGAGACTCGGCTACAAGAAATTTCATGTCTAGAAAGTCCACAACTATAACTCCACAAATGGAAACTCCACAACTAGAAACTCCACAACTAGAAACTCCACAACTAGAGACTCCGCAACTAGAAACTCCTAAGCTAGATACTCCACAAATAGAAACTCCGCAGCTAGAAACTACACAACTAGAGACTCCACAACTAGAAACTCCACAACTAGAAACTCCACAACTAGAAAACTAGAAACTCCACAACTTGAAACCTCACGACCCTAAGTTACGCAACTACAAAATCCACAGCTAGAGATTCCGCAACTAGAAACTCCACAACTAGAAACTCCACAACTCAAAATTCCACAACTAGAAACTCCAAAACTCGAAACTCCACAACTCGAAACTCAACAATTGGAAACTCCACAACTAGACACTCCACAACTAAAAACTCTTCAACTAGAAACTCCTAAACTAGAGACTCCACAACTATAATAATCTACAACTAGAGACTTCAAACTAGAAACTCAACAACTACAAACTTCAAAATTCGAAACTCTACTAGAAACTCCACAACTTGAAACTCCACAACTAGACACTCCACAACTAGAAACTCCACAACTAGAGACTCTGCAACTATGGAACTCCGCAACTAGAAACTCCGCATTTAGAAACTCCGCAACAAGAAATTCCACAGCTAGAAACACCACAACTAGACACTCCGCAACTAGAAACTCCACAACTTGAGACGCCGCAACTAGAAACTCCACAACTTGAAACTCCACAACTAGAAACTCCACAACTAGAAACTCTACAACTAGAGACGCTGCAACTAGAAGCTCTACAACTAGAGACTCCACAACTAGAAACTCCACAGCTCGAAACTCCACAACTCAAAACTCCACAACTTGAAACTCCACAACTAGAAACTCCATAATTTGAGACTCCGCAACTAGAAACTCCACAACTTGAAGTTCCACAACTAGAAACTCCACAACTTGAGACTCCGCAACTAGAAACTCCACAACTTGAAACTTCACAACTAGAGACTCCGCAACTAGAAACTCCACAACCAGAAACTCCACAACTAGAAACTCCACAACTAGAAACTTCACAACTAGAGACTCCACAACTAGAAACTCCACAACTAGAAACTACACAACTTGAAACTCCACAACTAGAGACTCCACAACTAGAAACTCCAAAACTAGAAACTCCACAACTACAAACTCCACAAATAGAGACTCGGCATCTAGAAATTTCATATCTAGAAACTCCACAACGAGAAACTGTAAAACTAGAGACTTCACAACTAGAAACTCAACAACTAGAAACTCCACAACTAAAAACTCCACAACTGGAAACTCCACAACTTGAGACTCCGCAACTTGAAACTCCACAACAATAAACTCCGCTATTAAAAACTCCGCAACTAGAAACTGCGCAACTAGAAATTCCACAACTTGAAACTCCACAACTAGATACTGCACAACTGGAAACTTCACAACTAGATACTTCACAAATGGAAACTCCACAACTAGATACTCCACAACTGGAAACTCCACAACTAGAAACTCCACAACTAGAAACTCCACAACTAGAGACTCCGCAATTCCACAACTAGAAACTCCACAACTGGAAACTCCGCAACTAGAAACTCAACAACTAGAAACTCCCCAGCTTGAGACTCCGCAACTTGAAACTCCACAACTAGAAACTCCGCAACTAGAAACTCCACAACTAGGGACTCCACAACTAGAAACTCCACAACTAGAAACTCCACATCTCGAAACTCCACTACTAGATACTCCACAACTGGAAACTCGACAACTAGAAACTCCACATCTAGAGACTCCACAACTTGAAACTCCACAACTAGAGACTCTGCAACTAGAAACTCAATACTTGAGACTCCGCAACTCAACAACAAGAAAATCCACAACTGGAAAATCCACAACTAGATACTCCACAACTAGAAAATCTACAACTAGAAACTCCACAACTATAGACTCCACAACTTGAAACTCCACAAGTTTAAACTCCACAACTTGAGACTCCACAACTAGAAACTCCACAACTGGAAACTCCCCAACTAGAAACTCCGCAACTAGAAACTCCGCAACAGGAGACTCTACAACTAGAAACTCCAAAACTAGAAACTCCACAACTAGAAACTCCACAAATAGAGACTCTGTAATGCCCTACGGGCCCTGAGGGTATTCTAATAAATAAATAAATAAATAAACTAGAAACTTCACAACTAGAAACTCCGCAACTAGAGACTCCACAACTAGAAACTTCACAACTTGAAACTCCTCAACTAGAAACTCCAAAACCAGAAACTCCACAACTAGAAACTCCGCAACTAGAAACTCTGCAACTAGAGACTCCACAACTAAAAACTCCACAACTAGAAACTCCACAACTTCAAACTCCACAAATACAGACTCGGCAACTAGAAATTCCATATCTAGAAACTCCACAACTAGAAACTGCAAAACTAGAGACTTCACAACTAGAAACTCAACAACTAGAAACTCCACAACTAAAAACTCCACAACTGGAAACTCCACAACTTGAGACTCCGCAACTTGAAACTTCACAACTACAAACTGCGCTATTAAAAACTCCGCAACTAGAAACTCCGCAACTAGAAACTCCACAACTTAAAACTTCACAACTAGATACTCCACAACTGGAAACTCCACAACTAGATACTCCACAACTGGAAACTCCACAACTAGAAACTCCACAGCTAGAGACTCCACAACTCGAAACTCCACAACTAGAAACTCCAAAACTAGAAACTCCACAACCAAAGACTCCGCTACTCCACAACTAGAAACTCCACAACTGAAAACTCCACAACTAGATACTCTGCAACTAGAAACTCCACAACTAGAGACTCCACAACTTGAAACTCCACAACTTTAAACTCCACAACTTCAGACTCCACAACTAGAAACTCCACAACTTGAAACTCCACAACTAGAAACTCCACAACCAGAAACTCCACAACTAGAAACTCCACAACTAGAAACTCCACAACTAGAAACTCTGCAACTAGAGACTCCACAACTAGAAACTCAACAACTAGAAACTCCACAACTACAAGCTCCACAAATAGAGACTCGGCTACAAGAAATTTCATGTCTAGAAAGTCCACAACTATAACTCCACAACTGGAAACTACACAACTAGAGACTCCACAACTAGAAACTCCACAACTAGAAACTCCACAACTAGAAAACTAGAAACTCCACAACTTGAAACCTCACGACGTTAAGTTACGCAACTAGAAAATCCACAGCTAGAGATTCCGCAACTAGAAACTCCACAACTAGAAACTCCACAACTCAAAATTCCACAACTAGAAACTCCAAAACTCGAAACTCCACAACTCGAAACTCCACAACTGGAAACTCCACAACTAGACACTCCACAACTAAAAACTCCACAACTAGAAACTCCACAACTAGAGACTCTGCAACTATGGAACTCCGCAACTAGAAACTCCGCATTTAGAAACTCCGCAACAAGAAATTCCACAGCTAGAAACACCACAACTAGACACTCCGCAACTAGAAACTCCACAACTTGAGACAACGCAACTAGAAACTCCACAACTTGAAACTCCACAACTAGAAACTCCATAACTTGAGACTCCGCAACTAGAAACTCCACAACTTGAAGTTCCACATCTAGAAACTCCACAACTTGAGACTCCGCAACTAGAAACTCCACAACTTGAAACTTCCCAACTAGAGACTCCGCAACTAGAAACTCCACAACTAGAAACTCCACAACTAGAAACTTGACAACTAGAGACTCCACAACTAGAAACTCCACAACTAGAAACTCCACAACGAGAAACTGTAAAACTAGAGACTTCACAATTAGAAACTCAACAACTAGAAACTCCACAACTAAAAACTCCACAACTGGAAACTCCACAACTTGAGACTCCGCAACTTGAAACTCCACAACAATAAACTCCGCTATTAAAAACTCCGCAACTAGAAACTCCGCAACTAGAAACTCCACAACTTGAAACTCCACAACTAGATACTCCACAACTGGAAACTCCACAACTAGATACTTCACAAATGGAAACTCTACAGCTAGATACTCCACAACTGGAAACTCCACAACTAGAAACTCCACAACTAGAGACTCCACAACCCGAAACTCCACAACTAGAAACTCCACAACTAGAAACTCCACAACTAGAGACTCCACAACTCGAAACTCCACAACTGGAAACTCCACAACTAGATACTCCGCAACTAGAAACTCCGCAACTAGAGACTCCACAACTAAAAACTCCACAACTAGAAACTCCACAACTTCAAACTCCACAAATACAGACTCGGCAACTAGAAATTCCATATCTAGAAACTCCACAACTAGAAACTGCAAAACTAGAGACTTCACAACTAGAAACTCAACAACTAGAAACTCCACAACTAAAAACTCCACAACTGGAAACTCCACAACTTGAGACTCCGCAACTTGAAACTTCACAACTAGAAACTGCGCTATTAAAAACTCCGCAACTAGAAACTCCGCAACTAGAAACTCCACAACTTAAAACTTCACAACTAGATACTCCACAACTGGAAACTCCACAGCTAGATACTCCACAACTGGAAACTCCACAACTAGAAACTCCACAACTAGAGACTCCACAACTCGAAACTCCACAACTAGAAACTCCAAAACTAGAAACTCCACAACCAGAGACTCCGCTACTCCACAACTAGAAACTCCACAACTGGAAACTCCACAACTAGATACTCTGCAACTAGAAACTCCACAACTAGAGACTCCACAACTTGAAACTCCACAACTTTAAACTCCACAACTTCAGACTCCACAACTAGAAACTCCACAACTTGAAACTCCACAACTAGAAACTCCACAACCAGAAACTCCACAACTAGAAACTCCACAACTAGAAACTCCACAACTAGAAACTCTGCAACTAGAGACTCCACAACTAGAAACTCAACAACTAGAAACTCCACAACTACAAGCTCCACAAATAGAGACTCGGCTACAAGAAATTTCATGTCTAGAAAGTCCACAACTATAACTCCATAACTGGAAACTCCACAACTAGAAACTCCACAACTAGAAACTCCACAACTAGAGACTCCGCAACTAGAAACTACGCAGCTAGATACTCCACAAATAGAAACTCCGCAGCTAGAAACTACACAACTAGAGACTCCACAACTAGAAACTCCACAACTAGAAAACTAGAAACTCCACAACTTGAAACCTCACGACGTTAAGTTACGCAACTAGAAAATCCACAGCTAGAGATTCCGCAACTAGAAACTCCACAACTAGAAACTCCACAACTCAAAATTCCACAACTAGAAACTCCAAAACTCGAAACTCCACAACTCGAAACTCCACAACTGGAAACTCCACAACTAGACACTCCACAACTAAAAACTCCACAACTAGAAACTCCACAACTAGAGACTCTGCAACTATGGAACTCCGCAACTAGAAACTCCGCATTTAGAAACTCCGCAACAAGAAATTCCACAGCTAGAAACACCACAACTAGACACTCCGCAACTAGAAACTCCACAACTTGAGACAACGCAACTAGAAACTCCACAACTTGAAACTCCACAACTAGAAACTCCATAACTTGAGACTCCGCAACTAGAAACTCCACAACTTGAAGTTCCACATCTAGAAACTCCACAACTTGAGACTCCGCAACTAGAAATTCCACAACTTGAAACTTCCCAACTAGAGACTCTGCAACTAGAGACTCCACAACTAGAAACTCCACAACTACAAACTCCACAAATAGAGACTCAGCTACAAGAAATTTCATGTCTAGAAACTCCACAGCTAGAAACTGCAAAACTAGAGACTTCACAACTAGAAACTCAACAACTAGAAACTCCACAACTAAAAACTCCACAACTGGAAACTCCACAACTTGAGACTCCGCAACTTGAAACTTCACAACTAGAAACCCCGCTATTAAAAACTCCGCAACTAGAAACTCCGCAACTAGAAACTCCACAACTAGATACTCCACAACTGGAAACTCCACAACTAGATAATTCACAACTGGAAACTCCACAACTAGATACTCCACAACTAAAAACTCCACAACTAGAAACTCCACAACTAGAGACTCCACAACTGGAAACTCCACAACTAGAAACTCCACAACTAAAAACTCCACAACCAGAGACTCCGCGACTTCACAACTAGAAACTCCACAACTGGAAACTCCACAAATAGATACTCTGCAACTAGAAACTCCACAACAAGAGACTCCACAACTTGAAACTCCACAACTTTAAACTCCACAACTTGAGACTCCACAACTAGAAACTCCACAACTTGAAACTCCACAGCTTGAGACTCCGCAACTAGAAACTCCACAACTAGAGACTCCACAACTGGAAACTCTACAACTAGATACTCCACAACTGGAAACTCGGCAACTAGAAACTCCACAACTAGAGACTCCACAACTTGAAACTCCACAACTAGAGACTCTGCAACTAGAAAATCCGCAACTCGAAACTCCACAACTGGAAACTCCGCAACTAGACACTCAACAACAAAAAACTGTTCAACTAGAAACTCCTAAACTAGAGACTCCACAACTAGAGAATCTACAACTAGAGACTTCAAACTAGAAACTAAACAACTAGAAACTCCACAACTAAAAACTCAACAACTAGAAACTCCACAACTAGAAACTCCGCAACTAGAGACTCCACAACTAGAAACTCCACAACTCGAAACTCCACAACTGGAAACTCCACAACTAGATACTCCGCAACTAGAAACTCCACAACTAGAGACTCCACAACTTGAAACTCCACAACTAGAAACTCCACAACTAGAAACTCTGCAACTAGAGACTCCACAACTAGAAACTCCACAACTACAAACTCCACAAATAGAGACTCAGCTACAAGAAATTTCATGTCTAGAAAGTCCACCACTAAAAACTCCACAACTGGAAATTCCACAACTAGAAACTCCACAACTAGAAACTCCACAGCTAGAGATTCCGCAACTAGAAACTCCACAACCAGAGACTCCGCAACTAGAAACTCCGCAGCTAGAAACTCCACAAATAGAAAATCCGCAACTAGAAACTCCGCAGCTAGAAACTACACAACCAGAGACTCCACAAATAGAAACTCCACAACTAGAAACTCCACAACTGGAAACTCCCCAACTAGAAACTCGGCAACTAGAAACTCCGCAACTAGATACTCCACAACTAGAAACTCCACAACTAGAAACTCCACAACTAGAGACTCCACAACTGGAAACTCCACAACTAGAAACTCCACAACTAAAAACCCCACAACCAGAGACTCCGCGACTTCACAACTAGAAACTCCACAACTGGAAACTCCACAAATAGATACTCTGCAACTAGAAACTCCACAACAAGAGACTCCACAACTTTAAACTCCACAACTTGAGACTCCACAACTAGAAACTCCACAACTTGAAACTCCACAGCTTGAGACTCCGCAACCAGAAACTCCACAACTAGAGACTCCACAACTGGAAACTCTACTACTAGATACTCCACAACTGGAAACTCGGCAACTAGAAACTCCACAACTAGAGACTCCACAACTTGAAACTCCACAACTAGATACTCTGCTACTAGAAAATCCACAACTCGAAACTCCACAACTGGAAACTCCACAACTAGACACTCAACAACAAAAAACTGTTCAACTAGAAACTCCTAAACTAGAGACTCCACAACTAGAGAATCTACAACTAGAGACTTCAAACTAGAAA
Organism: Rhipicephalus microplus; assembly: GCF_043290135.1. Classification (NCBI taxonomy): domain Eukaryota; kingdom Metazoa; phylum Arthropoda; class Arachnida; order Ixodida; family Ixodidae; genus Rhipicephalus; species Rhipicephalus microplus. The sequence goes on from NW_027464586.1 coordinate 41,344,318, forward strand.
CTAAACAACTAGAAACTCCACAACTAAAAACTCAACAACTAGAAACTCCCCAGCTTGAGACTCCGCAACTTGAAACTCCACAACTAGAAACTCCGCAACTAGAAACTCCACAACATGGGACTCCACAACTAGAAAGTCCACAACTAGAAACTTCACAACTCGAAACTCCACTACTAGATACTCCACAACTGGAAACTCGACAACTAGAAACTCAAAATCTAGAGACTCCACAACTTGAAACTCCACAACTAGAGACTCTGCAACTAGAAACTCAACAACTAGAGACTCTGCAACTCAAACCTAGAAACTCCCCAACTGGAAAATCCACAACTAGATACTCCACAACTAGAAAATCTACAACTAGAAGCTCCACAACTACAGACTCCACAACTTGAAACTCCACAAGTTTAAACTCCATAACTTGAAACTCCACAACTAAAAACTCCACAACTAGAAACTCCACAACTGGAAACTCCCCAACTAGAAACTCCGCAACTAGAAACTGCGCAACAGGAGACTCTACAACTAGAAACTCCACAACTAGAACCTCGAAAACTAGAAACTCCACAACTAGAAACTTCACAACTAGAAACTCCGCAACTAGAGACTCCACAACTAGAAACTTCACAACTTGAAACTCCTCAAATAGAAACTCCACAACCAGAAACTCCACAACTAGAAACTCCGCAACTAGAAACTCCGCAACTAGAGACTCCACAATTAGAAACTCCACAACTAGAAACTCCACAACTTCAAACTCCACAAATACCGACTCGGCAACTAGAAATTCCATATCTAGAAACTCCACAACTAGAAACTGCAAAACTAGAGACTTCAAACTAGAAACTCAACAACTAGAAACTCCACAACTAAAAACTCCACAACTGGAAACTCCACAACTTGAGACTACGCAACTTGAAACTTCACAACTAGAAAGTCCGCTATTAAAAACTCCGCAACTAGAAACTCCGCAACTAGAAACTCCACAACTTAAAACTCCACAACTAGATACTCCACAATTGGAAACTCCACAACTAGATACTTCACAACTGGAAACTCCACAACTAGATACTCCACAACTGGAAACTCCACAACTGGAAACTCCACAACAAGACACTCCACAACTAAAAACTCTTCAACTAGAAATTCCTAAACTAGAGACTCCACAATTAAAAAATCTACAACTAGAGACTTCAAACTAGAAACTCAACAACTAGAAACTTCAAAATTCGAAACTCTACTAGAAACTCCACAACTAGACACTCCACAACTAGAAACTCCACAACTAGAGACTCTGCAACTATGGAACTCCGCAACTAGAAACTCCGCATTTAGAAACTCCGCAACAAGAAATTCCACAGCTAGAAACACCACAACTAGACACTCCGCAACTAGAAACTCCACAACTTGAGACGCCGCAACTAGAAACTCCACAACTTGAAACTGCACAACTAGAAACTCCACAACTAGAAACTCTACAACTAGAGACTCCTTAACTATTGAATTCGCAACTAGAAACTCCAAAACTAGAGACGCTGCAACTAGAAACTCTACAACTAGAGACTCCACAACTAGAATCTCCACAACTAAAACTCCACAACCAGAGACTCCGCAACTTCACAAATAGAAACTCCACAACTGGAAACTGCACATATAGATACTCTGCAACTAGAAACTCCACAACTAGAGACTCCACAACTTGAAACTCCACAACTTTAAACTCCACAACTTGAGACTCCACAACTAGAAACTCCAGAACTTGAAACTCCACAGCTTGAGACTCCGCAACTAGAAACTCCACAACTAGGGACTCCACAACTGGAAACTCCGTTACTAGATACTCCACAACTGGAAACTCGGCAACTAGAAACTCCACAACTACAGACTCCACAACTTGAAACTCCACAACTAGAGACTCTGCAACTAGAAACTCCACAACTCGAAACTCCACAACTGGAAACTCCACAACTAGACACTCCACAACAAAAAACTCTTCAACTAGAAACTCCTAAACTAGAGACTCCACAACTAGAGAATCTAGAACTAGAGACTTCAAACTAGAAACTCAACAACTAGAAACTCCCCAGCTTGAGACTCCGCAACTTGAAACTCCACAGCTAGAAACTCCGCAACTAGAAACTCCACAACTAGGGACTCCACAACTAGAAACTCCACAACTAGAGACTCTGCAACTAGAAACTGAATACTTGAGACTCCGCAACTCAACAACTAGAAACTCCACAACTGGAAAATCCACAACTAGATACTCCACAACTAGAAAATCTACAACTAGAAACTCCACAACTATAGACTCCACAACTTGAAACTCCACAAGTTTAAACTCCACAACTTGAGACTCCACAACTAGAAACTCCACAACTGGAAACTCCCCAACTAGAAACTCCGCAACTAGAAACTCCGCAACAGGAGACTCTACAACTAGAAACTCCAAAACTAGAAACTCCACAACTAGAAACTCCACAACTAGAAACTTCACAACTAGAAACTCCGCAACTAAAGACTCCACAACTAGAAACTTCACAACTTGAAACTCCTCAACTAGAAACTCCAAAACCAGAAACTCCACAACTAGAAACTCCGCCACTAGAAACTCCGCAACTAGAGACTCCACAACTAAAAACTCCACAACTAGAAACTCCACAACTTCAAACTCCACAAATACAGACTCGGCAACTAGAAATTCCATATCTAGAAACTCCACAACTAGAAACTGCAAAACTAGAGACTTCACAACTAGAAACTCAACAACTAGAAACTCCACAACTAAAAACTCCACAACTGGAAACTCCACAACTTGAGACTCCGCAACTTGAAACTTCACAACTAGAAACTGCGCTATTAAAAACTCCGCAACTAGAAACTCCGCAACTAGAAACTCCACAACTTAAAACTTCACAACTAGATACTCCACAACTGGAAACTCCACAGCTAGATACTCCACAACTGGAAACTCCACAACTAGAAACTCCACAACTAGAGACTCCACAACTCGAAACTCCACAACTAGAAACTCCAAAACTAGAAACTCCACAACCAGAGACTCCGCTACTCCACAACTAGAAACTCCACAACTGGAAACTCCACAACTAGATACTCTGCAACTAGAAACTCCACAACTAGAGACTCCACAACTTGAAACTCCACAACTTTAAACTCCACAACTTCAGACTCCACAACTAGAAACTCCACAACTTGAAACTCCACAACTAGAAACTCCACAACCAGAAACTCCACAACTAGAAACTCCACAACTAGAAACTCCACAACTAGAAACTCTGCAACTAGAGACTCCACAACTAGAAACTCAACAACTAGAAACTCCACAACTACAAGCTCCACAAATAGAGACTCGGCTACAAGAAATTTCATGTCTAGAAAGTCCACAACTATAACTCCATAACTGGAAACTCCACAACTAGAAACTCCACAACTAGAAACTCCACAACTAGAGACTCCGCAACTAGAAACTACGCAGCTAGATACTCCACAAATAGAAACTCCGAAGCTAGAAACTACACAACTAGAGACTCCACAACTAGAAACTCCACAACTAGAAAACTAGAAACTCCACAACTTGAAACCTCACGACGTTAAGTTACGCAACTAGAAACTCCACAACTAGAAACTCCGCAACTAGAGACTCCACAACTAGAAACTCCACAACTCGAAACTCCACAACTAGAAACTCTGCAACTAGAGACTCCACAACTAGAAACTCCACAACTACAAACTCCACAAATAGAGACTCAGCTACAAGAAATTTCATGTCTAGAAAGTCCACCACTAAAAACTCCACAACTGGAAATTCCACAACTAGAAACTCCACAACTAGAAACTCCACAGCTAGAGATTCCGCAACTAGAAACTCCACAACCAGAGACTCCGCAACTAGAAACTCCGCAGCTAGAAACTCCACAAATAGAAAATCCGCAACTAGAAACTCCGCAGCTAGAAACTACCCAACCAGAGACTCCACAAATAGAAACTCCACAACTAGAAACTCCACAACTGGAAACTCCCCAACTAGAAACTCGGCAACTAGAAACTCCGCAACTAGATACTCCACAACTAGAAACTCCACAACTAGAAACTCCACAACTAGAGACTCCACAACTGGAAACTCCACAACTAGAAACTCCACAACTAAAAACTCCACAACCAGAGACTCCGCGACTTCACAACTAGAAACTCCACAACTGGAAACTCCACAAATAGATACTCTGCAACTAGAAACTCCACAACAAGAGACTCCACAACTTTAAACTCCACAACTTGAGACTCCACAACTAGAAACTCCACAACTTGAAACTCCACAGCTTGAGACTCCGCAACCAGAAACTCCACAACTAGAGACTCCACAACTGGAAACTCTACTACTAGATACTCCACAACTGGAAACTCGGCAACTAGAAACTCCACAACTAGAGACTCCACAACTTGAAACTCCACAACTAGATACTCTGCTACTAGAAAATCCACAACTCGAAACTCCACAACTGGAAACTCCACAACTAGACACTCAACAACAAAAAACTGTTCAACTAGAAACTCCTAAACTAGAGACTCCACAACTAGAGAATCTACAACTAGAGACTTCAAACTAGAAACTAAACAACTAGAAACTCCACAACTAAAAACTCAACAACTAGAAACTCCCCAGCTTGAGACTCCGCAACTTGAAACTCCACAACTAGAAACTCCGCAACTAGAAACTCCACAACATGGGACTCCACAACTAGAAAGTCCACAACTAGAAACTTCACAACTCGAAACTCCACTACTAGATACTCCACAACTGGAAACTCGACAACTAGAAACTCAAAATCTAGAGACTCCACAACTTGAAACTCCACAACTAGAGACTCTGCAACTAGAAACTCAACAACTAGAGACTCTGCAACTCAAACCTAGAAACTCCCCAAGTGGAAAATCCACAACTAGATACTCCACAACTAGAAAATCTATAACTAGAAGCTCCACAACTACAGACTCCACAACTTGAAACTCCACAAGTTTAAACTCCATAACTTGAAACTCCACAACTAAAAACTCCACAACTAGAAACTCCACAACTGGAAACTCCCCAACTAGAAACTCCGCAACTAGAAACTGCGCAACAGGAGACTCTACAACTAGAAACTCCACAACTAGAACCTCGAAAACTAGAAACTCCACAACTAGAAACTTCACAACTAGAAACTCCGCAACTAGAGACTCCACAACTAGAAACTTCACAACTTGAAACTCCTCAAATAGAAACTCCACAACCAGAAACTCCACAACTAGAAACTCCGCAACTAGAAACTCCGCAACTAGAGACTCCACAATTAGAAACTCCACAACTAGAAACTCCACAACTTCAAACTCCACAAATACCGACTCGGCAACTAGAAATTCCATATCTAGAAACTCCACAACTAGAAACTGCAAAACTAGAGACTTCAAACTAGAAACTCAACAACTAGAAACTCCACAACTAAAAACTCCACAACTGGAAACTCCACAACTTGAGACTACGCAACTTGAAACTTCACAACTAGAAAGTCCGCTATTAAAAACTCCGCAACTAGAAACTCCGCAACTAGAAACTCCACAACTTAAAACTCCACAACTAGATACTCCACAATTGGAAACTCCACAACTAGATACTTCACAACTGGAAACTCCACAACTAGATACTCCACAACTGGAAACTCCACAACTGGAAACTCCACAACAAGACACTCCACAACTAAAAACTCTTCAACTAGAAATTCCTAAACTAGAGACTCCACAATTAAAAAATCTACAACTAGAGACTTCAAACTAGAAACTCAACAACTAGAAACTCCACAACTAAAAACTCCACAACTAGAAACCCAACATCTTGAGACTCCGCAACTAGAAACTCCACAACTAGGGACTCCGCAACTAGAAACTCCACAACTGGAAACTCCACAACTGGCAACTCCACTACTAGATACTCCACAACTGGAAACTCGGCAACTAGAAACTCCACAACTGGAGACACCACAACTTGAAACTCCACAACTAGAGACTCTGCAACTAGAAACTCCACAACTAGAGACTCCGCAACTCCACAACTCGAAACTCCACAACTGGAAACTCCACAACTGGACACTCCACAACTAAAAACTCTTCAACTAAAAATTCCTAAACTAGAGACTCCACAACTAGAGAATATACAACTAGAGACTTCAAACTAGAAACTCAAACACTAGAAACTCCACAACTAAAAACTCAACAACTAGAAACTCCACAGCTTGAGACTCCGCAACTAGAAACTCCACAACTAGGGACTCCGCAACTAGAAACTCCAACGAGAAACTCCACAACTGGAAACTCCACTACTAGATACTCCACAACTGGAAACTCGGCAACTAGAAACTCCACAACTCGAGACTCCACAACTTGAAACTCCACAACTAAAGACTCTGCAACTAGAAACTCCACATTTCGAAACTCCACTACTGGAAACTCCACAACTAGACACTCCACAACAAAAAACTCTTAAACTAGAAACTCCTAAACTAGAGACTCATCAACTAGAGAATCTACAAGTAGAGACTTGAAACTAGAAACTCAACAACTGGAAACTCCACAACTAAAAACTCAACAACTAGAAACTCCACAGCTTGAGACTCCGCAACTTGAGACTCCGCAACTTGAAACTTCACAAGTAGAAACTCCGCTATTAAAAACTCCGCAACTAGAAACTCCGCAACTAGAAACTCCACAACTTAAAACTCCACAACTAGATACTCCACAACTGGAAACTCCACAACTAGATACTTCACAACTGGAAACTCCACAACTAGATACTCCACAACTAAAAACTCCACAACTAGAAACTCCACAACTAGAGACTCCACAACTCGAAACTCCACAACTAGAATCTCCACAACTAAAAACTCCACAACCAGAGACTCCGCAACTTCACAACTAGAAACTCCACAACTGGAAACTGCACATATAGATACTCTGCAACTAGAAACTCCACAACTAGAGACTCCACAACTTGAAACTCCAACACTTTAAACTCCACAACTAGAAACTCCACAACTTCAAACTCCACAGCTTGAGACTCCACAGCTTGAGACTCCGCAACTAGAAACTCCACAACTAGGGACTCCACAACTTGAAACTCCTCAACTAGAGACTTTGCAACTAGAAACTCCACAACTCGAAACTCCTAAACTAGAGACTCCACAACTAGAGAATCTACAACTAGAGACTTCAAACTAGAAACTCAACAACTAGAAACTCCCCAGCTTCAGACTCCGGAACTTGAAACTCCACAGCTAGAAACTCCGCAACTAGAAACTCCACAACTAGGGACTCCACAACTAGAAACTCCACAACTAGAAACTCCACATCTCGAAACTCCACTACTAGAAACTCCGCAACTAGAAACTCCGCAACAGGAGACTCTACAACAAGAAACTCCAAAACTAGAAACTCCACAACTAGAAACTCCACAACTAGAAACTTCACAACTAGAAACTCCGCAACTAGAGACTCCACAACTAGAAACTCCACAACTTGAAACTCCTCAACTAGAAACTCCAAAACCAGAAACTCCACAACTAGAAACTCCACAACTGGAAACTCCACAACTAGAAACTCCACAACTAGAGACTCCACAACTCGAAACTCCACAACTAGAAACTCCACAACTAGAAACTCCACAACCAGAGACTCCGCAACTCCACAACTAGAAACTCCACAACTGGAAACTCCACAACTAGATACTCTGCAACTAGAAACTCCACAACTAGAGACTCCACAACTTGAAACTCCACAACTTTAAACTCCACAACTTGAGACTCCACAACTAGAAACTCCACAACTTGAAACTCCACAACTAGAAACTCCACAACCAGAAACTCCACAACTAGAAACTCAACAACTAGAAACTCCACAACTAGAAACTCTGCAACTAGAGAATCCACAACTAGAAACTCAACAACTAGAAACTCCACAACTACAAGCTCCACAAATAGAGACTCGGCTACAAGAAATTTCATGTCTAGAAAGTCCACAACTATAACTCCACAAATGGAAACTCCACAACTAGAAACTCCACAACTATAAACTCCACAACTAGAGACTCCGCAACTAGAAACTCCGCAGCTAGATACTCCACAAATAGAAACTCCGCAGCTAGAAAGTACACAACTAGAGACTCCACAACTAGAAACTCCACAAATAGAAACTCCACAACTAGAAAACTAGAAACTCCACAACTTGAAACCTGACGACCCTAAGTTACGCAACTACAAAATCCACAGCTAGAGATTCCGCAACTAGAAACTCCACAACTAGAAACTCCACAACTCAAAATTCCACAACTAGAAACTCCCAAGCTCGAAACTCCACAACTCGAAACTCCACAACTGGAAACTCCACAACTAGACACTCCACAACTAAAAACTCTTCAACTAGAAACTCCTAAACTAGAGACTCCACAACTAAAGAATCTACAACTAGAGACTTCAAACTAGAAACTCAACAACTAGAAACTTCAAAATTCGAAACTCTACTAGAAACTCCACAACTTGAAACTCCACAAGTAGACACTCCACAACTAGAAACTCCACAACTAGAGACTCTGCAACTATGGAACTCCGCAACTAGAAACTCCGCATTTAGAAACTCCGCAACAAGAAATTCCACAGCTAGAAACACCACAACTAGACACTCCGCAACTAGAAACTCCACAACTTGAGACGCCGCAACTAGAAACTCCACAACTTTAAACTCCACAACTAGAAACTCCACAACTAGAAACTCTACAACTAGAGACTCCTCAACTATTGAATTCGCAACTAGAAACTCCAAATCTAGAGACGCTGCAACTAGAAACTCTACAACTAGAGACTCCACAACTAGAATCTCCACAACTAAAACTCCACAACCAGAGACTCCGCAACTTCACAACTAGAAACTCCACAACTGGAAACTGCACATATAGATACTCTGCAACTAGAAACTCCACAACTAGAGACTCCACAACTTGAAACTCCACAACTTTAAACTCCACAACTTGAGACTCCACAACTAGAAACTCCACAACTTGAAACTCCACAGCTTGAGACTCCGCAACTAGAAACTCCACAACTAGGGACTCCACAACTGGAAACTCCGTTACTAGATACTCCACAACTGGAAACTCGGCAACTAGAAACTCCACAACTAGAGACTCCGCAACTTGAAACTCCACAACTAGAGACTCTGCAACTAGAAACTCCACAAGTTTAAACTCCACAACTTGAGACTCCACAACTAGAAATTCCACAACTAGAAACTCCACAACTGGAAACTCCCCAACTAGAAACTCCGCAACTAGAAACTCCGCAACAGGAGACTCTACAACTAGAAACTCCAAAACTAGAAACTCCACAACTAGAAACTCCACAACTAGAAACTTCACAACTAGAAACTCCGCAACTAGAGACTCCACAACTAGAAACTCCACAACTTGAAACTCCTCAACTAGAAACTCCAAAACCAGAAACTCCACAACTAGAAACTCCGCAACTAGAAACTCCGCAACTAGAAACTCCGCAACTAGAGACTCCACAACTAGAAACTCCACAACTAGAAACTCCACAACTTCAAACTCCACAAATACAGACTCGGCAATTAGAAATTCCATATCTAGAAACTCCACAACTAGAAACTGCAAAACTAGAGACTTCACAACTAGAAACTCAACAACTAGAAACTCCACAACTAAAAACTCCACAACTGGAAACTCCACAACTTGAGACTCCGCAACTTGAAACTTCACAACTAGAAACTGCGCTATTAAAAACTCCGCAACTAGAAACTCCGCAACTAGAAACTCCACAACTTAAAACTCCACAACTAGATACTCCACAACTGGAAACTCCACAACTGGATACTCCACAACTGGAAACTCCACAACTAGAAACTCCACAACTAGAGGCTCCAAAACTCGAAACTCCACAACTAGAAACTCCACAACCAGAGACTCCGCAACTCCACAACTAGAAACTCCACAACTGGAAACTCCACAACTAGATACTCTGCAACTAGAAACTCCACAACTAGAGACTCCACAACTTGAAACTCCACAACTCTAAACTCCACAACTTGAGACTCCACAACTAGAAACTCCACAACTTGAAACTCCACAACTAGAAACTCCACAACCAGAAACTCCACAACTAGAAACTCCACAACTAGAAACTCCACAACTAGAAAATCTGCAACTAGAGACTCCACAACTAGAAACTCAACAACTAGAAACTCCACAACTACAAGCTCCACAAATAGAGACTCGGCTACAAGAAATTTCATGTCTAGAAAGTCCACAACTATAACTCCACAAATGGAAACTCCACAACTAGAAACTCCACAACTAGAAACTCCACAACTAGAGACTCCGCAACTAGAAACTCCGCAGCTAGATACTCCACAAATAGAAACTCCGCAGCTAGAAACTACACAACTAGAGACTCCACAACTAGAAACTCCACAACTAGAAACTCCACAACTAGAAAACTAGAAACTCCACAACTTGAAACCTCACGACCCTAAGTTGCGCAACTACAAAATCCACAGCTAGAGATTCCGCAACTAGAAACTCCACAACTAGAAACTCCACAACTCAAAATTCCACAACTAGAAACTCCCAAACTCGAAACTCCACAACTCGAAACTCCACAACTGGAAACTCCACAACTAGACACTCCACAACTAAAAACTCTTCAACTAGAAACTCCTAAACTAGAGACTCCACAACTAAAGAATCTACAACTAGAGACTTCAAACTAGAAACTCAACAACTAGAAACTTCAAAATTCGAAACTCTACTAGAAACTCCACAACTTGAAACTCAACAACTAGAAACTCCCCAGCTTGAGACTCCGCAACTTGAAACTCCACAACTAGAAACTCCGCAACTAGAAACTCCACAACATGGGACTCCACAACTAGAAAGTCCACAACTAGAAACTTCACAACTCGAAACTCCACTACTAGATACTCCACAACTGGAAACTCGACAACTAGAAACTCAAAATCTAGAGACTCCACAACTTGAAACTCCACAACTAGAGACTCTGCAACTAGAAACTCAACAACTAGAGACTCCGCAACTCAAACCTAGAAACTCCCCAACTGGAAAATCCACAACTAAATACTCCACAACTAGAAAATATACAACTAGAAACTCCACAACTGCAGACTCCACAACTTGAAACTCCACAAGTTTAAACTCCATAACTTGAAACTCCACAACTAGAAACTCCACAACTAGAAACTCCACAACTGGAAACTCCCCAACTAGAAACTCCGCAAATAGAAACTGCGCAACAGGAGACTCTACAACTAGAAACTCCACAACTAGAACCTCGAAAACTAGAAACTCCACAACTAGAAACTTCACAACTAGAAACTCCGCAACTAGAGACTCCACAACTAGAAACTTCACAACTTGAAACTCCTCAAATAGAAACTCCACAACCAGAAACTCCACAACTAGAAACTCCGCAACTAGAAACTCCGCAACTAGAGACTCCACAATTAGAAACTCCACAACTAGAAACTCCACAACTTCAAACTCCACAAATACCGACTCGGCAACTAGAAATTCCATATCTAGAAACTCCACAACTAAAAACTGCAAAACTAGAGACTTCAAACTAGAAACTCAACAACTAGAAACTCCACAACTAAAAGCTCCACAACTGGAAACTCTACAACTTGAGACTACGCAACTTGAAACTTCACAACTACAAAGTCCGCTATTAAAAACTCCGCAACTAGAAACTCCGCAACTAGAAACTCCACAACTTAAAACTCCACAACTAGATACTCCACAACTGGAAACTCCACAACTAGATACTTCACAACTGGAAACTCCACAACTAGATACTCCACAACTGGAAACTCCACAACTGGAAACTCCACAACTAGACACTCCACAACTAAAAACTCTTCAACTAGAAATTCCTAAACTAGAGACTCCACAATTAAAAAATCTACAACTAGAGACTTCAAACTAGAAACTCAACAACTAGAAACTACACAACTAAAAACTCCACAACTAGAAACCCAACATCTTGAGACTCCGCAACTAGAAACTCCACAACTAGGGACTCCGCAACTAGAAACTCCACAACTGGAAACTCCACAACTGGAAACTCCACTACTAGATACTCCACAACTGGAAACTCGGCAACTAGAAACTCCGCAACTCCACAACTCGAAACTCCACAACTGGAAACTCCACAACTGGACACTCCACAACTAAAAACTTCAACTAAAAATTCCTAAACTAGAGACTCCACAACTAGAGAATATACAACTAGAGACTTCAAACTAGAAACTCAAACACTAGAAACTCCACAACTAAAAACTCAACAACTAGAAACTCCACAGCTTGAGACTCCGCAACTAGAAACTCCACAACTAGGGACTCCGCAACTAGAAACTCCAACTAGAAACTCCACAACTGGAAACTCCACTACTAGATACTCCACAACTGGAAACTCGGCAACTAGAAACTCCACAACTCGAGACTCCACAACTTGAAACTCCACAACTAAAGACTCTGCAACTAGAAACTCCACATTTCGAAACTCCACTACTGGAAACTCCACAACTAGACACTCCACAACAAAAAACTCTTCAACTAGAAACTCCTAAACTAGAGACTCATCAACTAGAGAATCTACAAGTAGAGACTTGAAACTAGAAACTCAACAACTGGAAACTCCACAACTAAAAACTCAACAACTAGAAACTCCACAGCTTGAGACTCCGCAACTTGAGACTCCGCAACTTGAAACTTCACAAGTAGAAACTCCGCTTTTAAAAACTCCGCAACTAGAAACTCCGCAACTAGAAACTCCACAACTTAAAACTCCACAACTAGATACTCCACAACTGGAAACTCCACAACTAGATACTTCACAACTGGAAACTCCACAACTAGATACTCCACAACTAAAAACTCCACAACTAGAAACTCCACAACTAGACTCCACAATTCGAAACTCCACAACTAGAATCTCCACAACTAAAAACTCCACAACCAGAGACTCCGCAACTTCACAACTAGAAACTCCACAACTGGAAACTGCACATATAGATACTCTGCAACTAGAAACTCCACAACTAGAGACTCCACAACTTGAAACTCCAACACTTTAAACTCCACAACTTGAGACTCCACAACTAGAAACTCCACAACTTGAAACTCCACAGCTTGAGACTCCACAGCTTGAGACTCCGCAACTAGAAACTCCACAACTAGGGACTCCACAACTTGAAACTCCTCAACTAGAGACTTTGCAACTAGAAACTCCACAACTCGAAACTCCTAAACTAGAGACTCCACAACTAGAGAATCTACAACTAGAGACTTCAAACTAGAAACTCAACAACTAGAAACTCCCCAGCTTCAGACTCCGGAACTTGAAACTCCACAGCTAGAAACTCCGCAACTAGAAACTCCACAACTAGGGACTCCACAACTAGAAACTCCACAACTAGAAACTCCACATCTCGAAACTCCACTACTAGATACTCCCCAACTGGAAACTCGACAACTAGAAACTCCACATCTAGAGACTCCACAACTTGAAACTCCACAACTAGAGACTCTGCAACTAGAAACTCAACAACTAGAGACTCCGCAACTCCACAACTAGAAACTCCTTAACTGGAAAATCCACAACTAGATACTCCACAACTAAAAAATCTAGAACTAGAAACTCCACAACTATAGACTCCAAAACTTGAAACTCCACAAGTTTAAACTCCACAACTTGAGACTCCACAACTAGAAACTCCACAACTGGAAACTCCCCAACTAGAAACTCCGCAACTAGAAACTCCGCAACAGGAGACTCTACAACTAGAAACTCCAAAACTAGAAACTCCACAACTAGAAACTCCACAACTAGAAACTTCACAACTAGAAACTCCGCAACTAGAGACTCCACAACTAGAAACTCCACAACTTAAAACTCCTCAACTAGAAACTCCAAAACCAGAAACTCCACAACTAGAAACTCCACAACTGGAAACTCCACAACTAGAAACTCCACAACTAGAGACTCCACAACTCGAAACTCCACAACTAGAAACTCCACAACTAGAAACACCACAACCAGAGACTCCGCAACTCCACAACTAGAAACTCCACAACTGGAAACTCCACAACTAGATACTCTGCAACTAGAAACTCCACAACTAGAGACTCCACAACTTGAAACTCCACAACTTTAAACTCCACAACTTGAGACTCCACAACTAGAAACTCCACAACTTGAAACTCCACAACTAGAAACTCCACAACCAGAAACTCCACAACTAGAAACTCAACAACTAGAAACTCCACAACTAGAAACTCTGCAACTAGAGAATCCACAACTAGAAACTCAACAACTAGAAACTCCACAACTACAAGCTCCACAAATAGAGACTCGGCTACAAGAAATTTCATGTCTAGAAAGTCCACAACTATAACTCCACAAATGGAAACTCCACAACTAGAAACTCCACAACTATAAACTCCACAACTAGAGACTCCGCAACTAGAAACTCCGCAGCTAGATACTCCACAAATAGAAACACCGCAGCTAGAAAGTACACAACTAGAGACTCCACAACTAGAAAACTAGAAACTCCACAACTTGAAACCTGACGACCCTAAGTTACGCAACTACAAAATCCACAGCTAGAGATTCCGCAACTAGAAACTCCACAACTAGAAACTCCACAACTCAAAATTCCACAACTAGAAACTCCCAAGCTCGAAACTCCACAACTCGAAACTCCACAACTGGAAACTCCACAACTAGACACTCCACAACTAAAAACTCTTCAACTAGAAACTCCTAAACTAGAGACTCCACAACTAAAGAATCTACAACTAGAGACTTCAAACTAGAAACTCAACAACTAGAAACTTCAAAATTCGAAACTCTACTAGAAACTCCACAACTTGAAACTCCACAACTAGACACTCCACAACTAGAAACTCCACAACTAGAGACTCTGCAACTATGGAACTCCGCAACTAGAAACTCCGCATTTAGAAACTCCGCAACAAGAAATTCCACAGCTAGAAACACCACAACTAGACACTCCGCAACTAGAAACTCCACAACTTGAGACGCCGCAACTAGAAACTCCACAACTTGAAACTCCACAACTAGAAACTCCACAACTAGAAACTCTAAAACTAGAGACTCCTCAACTATTGAATTCGCAACTAGAAACTCCAAAACTAGAGACGCTGCAACTAGAAACTCTACAACTAGAGACTTCACAACTAGAATCTCCACAACTAAAACTCCACAACCAGAGACTCCGCAACTTCACAACTAGAAACTCCACAACTGGAAACTGCACATATGGATACTCTGCAACTAGAAACTCCACAAGTAGAGACTCCACAACTTGAAACTCCACAACATTAAACTCCACAACTTGAGACTCCACAACTAGAAACTCCACAACTTGAAACTCCACAGCTTGAGACTCCGCAACTAGAAACTCCACAACTAGGGACTCCACAACTGGAAACTCCGTTACTAGATACTCCACAACTGGAAACTCGGCAACTAGAAACTACACAACTAGAGACTCCGCAACTTGAAACTCCACAACTAGAGACTCTGCAACTAGAAACTCCACAACTCGAAACTCCACAACTGGAAACTCCACAACTAGACACTCCACAACAAAAAACTCTTCAACTAGAAACTCCTAAACTAGAGACTCCACAACTAGAGAATCTAGAACTAGAGACTTCAAACTAGAAACTCAACAACTAGAAACTCCCCAGCTTGAGACTCCGCAACTTGAAACTCCACAGCTAAAAACTCCGCAACTAGAAACTCCACAACTAGGGACTCCACAACTAGAAACTCCACAACTAGAAACTCCACATCTCGAAACTCCACTACTAGATACTCCACAACTGGAAACTCGACAACTAGAAACTCCACATCTAGAGACTCCACAACTTGAAACTCCACAACTAGAGACTCCAAAACTTGAAACTCCACAAGTTTAAACTCCACAACTTGAGACTCCACAACTAGAAATTCCACAACTAGAAACTCCACAACTGGAAACTCCCCAACTAGAAACTCCGCAACTAGAAACTCCGCAACAGGAGACTCTACAACTAGAAACTCCAAAACTAGAAACTCCACACCTAGAAACTCCACAACTAGAAACTTCACAACTAGAAACTCCGCAACTAGAGACTCCACAACTAGAAACTCCACAACTTGAAACTCCTCAACTAGAAACTCCAAAACCAGAAACTCTACAACTAGAAACTCCGCAACTAGAAACTCCGCAACTAGAGACTCCACAACTAGAAACTCCACAACTAGAAACTCCACAACTTCAAACTCCACAAATACAGACTCGGCAACTTGAAATTCCATATCTAGAAACTCCACAACTAGAAACTGCAAAACTAGAGACTTCACAACTAGAAACTCAACAACTAGAAACTCCACAACTAAAAACTCCACAACTGGAAACTCCACAACTTGAGACTCCGCAACTTGAAACTTCACAACTAGAAACTGCGCTATTAAAAACTCCGCAACTAGAAACTCCGCAACTAGAAACTCCACAACTTAAAACTCCACAACTAGATACTCCACAACTGGAAACTCCACAACTGGATACTCCACAACTGGAAACTCCACAACTAGAAACTCCACAACTAGAGGCTCCAAAACTCGAAACTCCACAACTAGAAACTCCACAACTAGAAACTCCACAACCAGAGACTCCGCAACTCCACAACTAGAAACTCCACAACTGGAAACTCCACAACTAGATACTCTGCAACTAGAAACTCCACAACTAGAGACTCCACTACTTGAAACTCCACAACTTTAAACTCCACAACTTGAGACTCCACAACTAGAAACTCCACAACTTGAAACTCCACAACTAGAAACTCCACAACCAGAAACTCCACAACTAGAAACTCCACAACTAGAAACTCCACAACTAGAAAATCTGCAACTAGAGACTCCACAACTAGAAACTCAACAACTAGAAACTCCACAACTACAAGCTCCACAAATAGAGACTCGGCTACAAGAAATTTCATGTCTAGAAAGTCCACAACTATAACTTCACAAATGGAAACTCCACAACTAGAAACTCCACAACTAGAAACTCCACAACTAGAGACTCCGCAACTAGAAACTCCGCAGCTAGATACTCCACAAATAGAAACTCCGCAGCTAGAAACTACACAAATAGAGACTCCACAACTAGAAACTCCACAACTAGAAACTCCACAACTAGAAAACTAGAAACTCCACAACTTGAAACCTCACGACCCTAAGTTGCGCAACTACAAAATCCACAGCTAGAGATTCCGCAACTAGAAACTCCACAACTAGAAACTCCACAACTCAAAATTCCACAACTAGAAACTCCCAAACTCGAAACTCCACAACTCGAAACTCCACAACTGGAAACTCCACAACTAGACACTCCACAACTAAAAACTCTTCAACTAGAAACTCCTAAACTAGAGACTCCACAACTAAAGAATCTACAACTAGAGACTTCAAACTAGAAACTCAACAACTAGAAACTTCAAAATTCGAAACTCTACTAGAAACTCCACAACTTGAAACTCCACAACTAGACACTCCACGACTAGAAACTCCACAACTAGAGACTCTGCAACTATGGAACTCCGCAACTAGAAACTCCGCATTTAGAAACTCCGCAACAAGAAATTCCACAGCTAGAAACACCACAACTAGACACTCCGCAACTAGAAACTCCACAACTTGAGACGCCGCAACCAGAAGCTCCACAACTTGAAACTCCACAACTAGAAACTCCACAACTAGAAACTCTACAACTAGAGACTCCTCAACTATTGAATTCGCAACTAGAAACTCCAAAACTAGAGACGCTGCAACTAGAAACTCTACAACTAGAGACTCCACAACTAGAATCTCCACAACTAAAAACTCCACAACCAGAGACTCCGCAACTTCACAACTAGAAACTCCACAACTGGAAACTGCACATATAGATACTCTGCAACTAGAAACTCCACAACTACAGACTCCACAACTTGAAACTCCACAACTTTAAACTCCACAACTTGAGACTCCACAACTAGAAACTCCACAACTTGAAACTCCACAGCTTGAGACTCCGCAACTAGAAACTCCACAACTAGAGACTCCACAACTGGAAACTCCGTTACTAGATACTCCACAACTGGAAACTCGGCAACTAGAAACTCCACAACTAGAGACTCCACAACTTGAAACTCCACAACTAGAGACTCTGCAACTAGAAACTCCACAACTCGAAACTCCACAACTGGAAACTTCACAACTAGACACTCCACAACAAAAAACTCTTCAACTAGAAACTCCTAAACTAGAGACTCCACAACTAGAGAATCTAGAACTAGAGACTTCAAACTAGAAACTCAACAACTAGAAACTCCCCAGCTTGAGACTCCGCAACTTAAAACTCCACAGCTAGAAACTCCGCAACTAGAAACTCCACAACTAGGGACTCCACAACTAGAAACTCCACAACTAGAAACTCCACATCTCGAAACTCCACTACTAGATACTCCACAACTGGAAACTCGACAACTAGAAACTCCACATCTAGAGACTCCACAACTTGAAACTCCACAACTAGAGACTCCAAAACTTGAAACTCCACAAGTTTAAACTCCACAACTTGAGACTCCACAACTAGAAATTCCACAACTAGAAACTCCACAACTGGAAACTCCCCAACTAGAAACTCCGCAACTAGAAACTCCGCAACAGGAGACTCTACAACTAGAAACTCCAAAACTAGAAACTCCACAACTAGAAACTCCACAACTAGAAACTTCACAACTAGAAACTCCGCAACTAGAGACTCCACAACTAGAAGCTCCACAACTTGAAACTCCTCAACTAGAAACTCCAAAACCAGAAACTCCACAACTAGAAACTCCGCAACTAGAAACTCCGCAACTTGAGACTCCACAACTAGAAACTCCACAACTAGAAACTCCACAACTTCAAACTCCACAAATACAGACTCGGCAACTAGAAATTCCATATCTAGAAACTCCACAACTAGAAACTGCAAAACTAGAGACTTCACAACTAGAAACTCAACAACTAGAAACTCAACAACTAGAAACTCCACAACTACAAGCTCCACAAATAGAGACTCGGCTACAAGAAATTTCATGTCTAGAAAGTCCACAACTATAACTCCACAAATGGAAACTCCACAACTAGAAACTCCACAACTAGAAACTCCACAACTAGAGACTCCGCAACTAGAAACTCCGCAGCTAGATACTCCACAAATAGAAACTCCGCAGCTAGAAACTACACAACTAGAGACTCCACAACTAGAAACTCCACAACTAGAAACTCCACAACTAGAAAAATAGAAACTCCAGAACTTGAAACCTCACGACCCTAAGTTACGCAACTACAAAATCCACAGCTAGAGATTCCGCAACTAGAAACTCCACAACTAGAAACTCCACAACTCAAAATTCCACAACTAGAAACTCCAAAACTCGAAACTCCACAACTCGAAACTCAACAATTGGAAACTCCACAACTAGACACTCCACAACTAAAAACTCTTCAACTAGAAACTCCTAAACTAGAGACTACACAACTAGAGAATCTACAACTAGAGACTTCAAACTAGAAACTCAACAACTACAAACTTCAAAATTCGAAACTCTACTAGAAACTCCACAACTTGAAACTCCACAACTAGACACTCCACAACTAGAAACTCCACAACTAGAGACTCTGCAACTATGGAACTCCGCAACTAGAAACTTCGCATTTAGAAACTCCGCAACAAGAAATTTCACAGCTAGAAACACCACAACTAGACACTCCGCAACTAGAACTTCCACAACTTGAGACGCCGCAACTAGAAACTCCACAACTTGAAACTCCACAACTAGAAACTCCACAACTAGAAACTCTACAACTAGAGGCTCCTCAACTAGAGAATTCGCAACTAGAAACTCCAAAACTAGAGACGCTGCAACTAGAAACTCTACAACTAGAGACTCCACAACTACAAACTCCACAACTCGAAACTCCACAACTCAAAACTCCACAACTTGAAACTCCACAACTAGAAACTCCATAACTTGAGACTCCGCAACTAGAAACTCCACAACTTGAAGTTCCACAACTAGAAACTCCACAACTTGAGACTCCGCAACTAGAAACTCCACAACTTGAAACTTCACAACTAGAGACTCCGCAACTAGAAACTCCACAACCAGAAACTCCACAACTAGAAACTCCACAACTAGAAACTTCACAACTAGAGACTCCACAACTAGAAACTCCACAACTAGAAACTACACAACTTGAAACTCCACAACTAGAGACTCCACAACTAGAAACTCCAAAACTAGAAACTCCACAACTACAAACTCCACAAATAGAGACTCGGCAACTAGAAATTTCATATCTAGAAACTCCACAACGAGAAACTGTAAAACTAGAGACTTCACAACTAGAAACTCAACAACTAGAAACTCCACAACTAAAAACTCCACAACTGGAAACTCCACAACTTGAGACTCCGCAACTTGAAACTCCACAACAATAAACTCCGCTATTAAAAACTCCGCAACTAGAAATTGCGCAACTAGAAATTCCACAACTTGAAACTCCACAACTAGATACTCCACAACTGGAAACTCCACAACTAGATACTTCACAAATGGAAACTCCACAACTAGATACTCCACAACTGGAAACTCCACAACTAGAAACTCCACAACTAGAAACTCCACAACTAGAGACTCCGCAATTCCGCAACTAGAAACTCCACAACTGGAAACTCCGCAACTAGAAACTCCACAACTAGTGACTCCACAACTTGAAACTCCACAACTAGAAACTCCACAACTAGAAACTCTGCAACTAGAGACTCCACAACTAGAAACTCCACAACTACAAACTCCACAACTACAAACTCCACAAATAGAGACTCAGCTACAAGAAATTTCATGTCTAGAAAGTCCACCACTGAAAACTCCACAACTGGAAACTCCACAACTAGAAACTCCACAACTGGAAACTCCACAACTAGAGATTCCGCAACTAGAAACTCCACAACTAGAGACTCCGCAACTAGAAACTCCGCAGCTAGAAACTCCACAAATAGAAACTCCGCAACTAGAAACTCCGCAGCTAGAAACTACACAACTAGAGGCTGCACAAATAGAAACTCCACAACTAGAAACTCCACAACTGGAAACTCCCCAACTAGAAACTCCGCAACTAGAAACTCCGCAACAGGAGACTCTACAACTAAAAACTCCACAACTAGAAACTCCAAAAGTAGAAACTCCGCAACTAGAAACTTCACAACTAGAAACTCCGCAACTAGAGACTCCACACCTAGAAACTCCACAACTTGAAACTCCTCAACTAGAAACTCCACAACCAGAAACTCCACAACTAGAAACTCCGCAACTAGAAACTCCGCAACTAGAGACTCCACAACTAGAAACTCCACAACTAGAAACTCCACAACTCAAAATTCCACAACTAGAAACTCCAAAACTCGAAACTCCACAACTCGAAACTCCACAACTGGAAACTCCACAACTAGACACTCCACAACTAAAAACTCCACAACTAGAAACTCCACAACTAGAGACTCTGCAACTATGGAACTCCGCAACTAGAAACTCCGCATTTAGAAACTCCGCAACAAGAAATTCCACAGCTAGAAACACCACAACTAGACACTCCGCAACTAGAAACTCCACAACTTGAGACAACGCAACTAGAAACTCCACAACTTGAAACTCCACAACTAGAAACTCCATAACTTGAGACTCCGCAACTAGAAACTCCACAACTTGAAGTTCCACATCTAGAAACTCCACAACTTGAGACTCCGCAACTAGAAACTCCACAACTTGAAACTTCCCAACTAGAGACTCCGCAACTAGAAACTCCACAACTAAAAACTCCACAACTGGAAACTTCCCAACTTGAGACTCCGCAACTTGAAACACCACAACAATAAACTCCGCTATTAAAAACTCCGCAACTAGAAACTCCGCAACTAGAAACTCCACAACTTGAAACTCCACAACTAGATACTCCACAACTAGATACTTCACAAATGGAAACTCTACAGCTAGATACTCCACAACTGGAAACTCCACAACTAGAAACTCCACAACTAGAGACTCCACAACTCGAAACTCCACAACTAGAAACTCCACAACTAGAAACTCCACAACTAGAGACTCCACAACTCGAAACTCCACAACTATAAACTCCACAACTAGAAACTCCACAACTAGAAACTCTGCAACTAGAGACTCCACAACCAGAAACTCAACAACTAGAAACTCCACAACTACAAGCTCCACAAATAGAGACTCGGCTACAAGAAATTTCATGTCTAGAAAGTCCACAACTATGACTCCACAAATGGAAACTCCACAACTAGAAACTCCACAACTAGAAACTCCACAACTAGAGACTCCGCAACTAGAAACTCCTAAGCTAGATACTCCACAAATAGAAACTCCGCAGCTAGAAACTACACAACTAGAGACTCCACAACTAGAAACTCCACAACTAGAAACTCCACAACTAGAAAACTAGAAACTCCACAACTTGAAACCTCACGACGTTAAGTTACGCAACTAGAAAATCCACAGCTAGAGATTCCACAACTAGAAACTCCACAACTAGAAACTCCACAACTCAAAATTCCACAACTAGAAACTCCAAAACTCGAAACTCCACAACTCGAAACTCAACAATTGGAAACTCCACAACTAGACACTCCACAACTAAAAACTCTTCAACTAGAAACTCCTAAACTAGAGACTCCACAACTAGAACAATCTACAACTAGAGACTTCAAACTAGAAACTCAACAACTACAAACTTCAAAATTCGAAACTCTACTAGAAACTCCACAACTTGAAAGTCCACAACTAGACACTCCACAACTAGAAACTCCACAACTAGAGACTCTGCAACTATGGAACTCCGCAACTAGAAACTCCACAACTAGAAACTCCACAACTAGAAACTCCACAACCAGAGACTCCGCAACTCCACAACTAGAAACTCCACAACTGGAAACTCCACAACTAGATACTCTGCAACTAGAAACTCCACAACTAGAGACTCCACAACTTGAAACTCCACAACTCTAAACTCCACAACTTGAGACTCCACAACTAGAAACTCCACAACTTGAAACTCCACAACTAGAAACTCCACAACCAGAAACTCCACAACTAGAAACTCCACAACTAGAAACTCCACAACTAGAAAATCTGCAACTAGAGACTCCACAACTAGAAACTCAACAACTAGAAACTCCACAACTACAAGCTCCACAAATAGAGACTCGGCTACAAGAAATTTCATGTCTAGAAAGTCCACAACTATAACTCCACAAATGGAAACTCCACAACTAGAAACTCCACAACTAGAAACTCCACAACTAGAGACTCCGCAACTAGAAACTCCGCAGCTAGATACTCCACAAATAGAAACTCCGCAGCTAGAAACTACACAACTAGAGACTCCACAACTAGAAACTCCACAACTAGAAACTCCACAACTAGAAAACTAGAAACTCCACAACTTGAAACCTCACGACCCTAAGTTGCGCAACTACAAAATCCACAGCTAGAGATTCCGCAACTAGAAACTCCACAACTAGAAACTCCACAACTCAAAATTCCACAACTAGAAACTCCCAAACTCGAAACTCCACAACTCGAAACTCCACAACTGGAAACTCCACAACTAGACACTCCACAACTAAAAACTCTTCAACTAGAAACTCCTAAACTAGAGACTCCACAACTAAAGAATCTACAACTAGAGACTTCAAACTAGAAACTCAACAACTAGAAACTTCAAAATTCGAAACTCTACTAGAAACTCCACAACTTGAAACTCAACAACTAGAAACTCCCCAGCTTGAGACTCCGCAACTTGAAACTCCACAACTAGAAACTCCGCAACTAGAAACTCCACAACATGGGACTCCACAACTAGAAAGTCCACAACTAGAAACTTCACAACTCGAAACTCCACTACTAGATACTCCACAACTGGAAACTCGACAACTAGAAACTCAAAATCTAGAGACTCCACAACTTGAAACTCCACAACTAGAGACTCTGCAACTAGAAACTCAACAACTAGAGACTCCGCAACTCAAACCTAGAAACTCCCCAACTGGAAAATCCACAACTAAATACTCCACAACTAGAAAATATACAACTAGAAACTCCACAACTGCAGACTCCACAACTTGAAACTCCACAAGTTTAAACTCCATAACTTGAAACTCCACAACTAGAAACTCCACAACTAGAAACTCCACAACTGGAAACTCCCCAACTAGAAACTCCGCAAATAGAAACTGCGCAACAGGAGACTCTACAACTAGAAACTCCACAACTAGAACCTCGAAAACTAGAAACTCCACAACTAGAAACTTCACAACTAGAAACTCCGCAACTAGAGACTCCACAACTAGAAACTTCACAACTTGAAACTCCTCAAATAGAAACTCCACAACCAGAAACTCCACAACTAGAAACTCCGCAACTAGAAACTCCGCAACTAGAGACTCCACAATTAGAAACTCCACAACTAGAAACTCCACAACTTCAAACTCCACAAATACCGACTCGGCAACTAGAAATTCCATATCTAGAAACTCCACAACTAAAAACTGCAAAACTAGAGACTTCAAACTAGAAACTCAACAACTAGAAACTCCACAACTAAAAGC
Organism: Rhipicephalus microplus; assembly: GCF_043290135.1. Lineage (NCBI taxonomy): Eukaryota > Metazoa > Arthropoda > Arachnida > Ixodida > Ixodidae > Rhipicephalus > Rhipicephalus microplus. The sequence continues at coordinate 41,369,185 of NW_027464586.1, forward strand.
TCCACAACTGGAAACTCTACAACTTGAGACTACGCAACTTGAAACTTCACAACTACAAAGTCCGCTATTAAAAACTCCGCAACTAGAAACTCCGCAACTAGAAACTCCACAACTTAAAACTCCACAACTAGATACTCCACAACTGGAAACTCCACAACTAGATACTTCACAACTGGAAACTCCACAACTAGATACTCCACAACTGGAAACTCCACAACTGGAAACTCCACAACTAGACACTCCACAACTAAAAACTCTTCAACTAGAAATTCCTAAACTAGAGACTCCACAATTAAAAAATCTACAACTAGAGACTTCAAACTAGAAACTCAACAACTAGAAACTACACAACTAAAAACTCCACAACTAGAAACCCAACATCTTGAGACTCCGCAACTAGAAACTCCACAACTAGGGACTCCGCAACTAGAAACTCCACAACTGGAAACTCCACAACTGGAAACTCCACTACTAGATACTCCACAACTGGAAACTCGGCAACTAGAAACTCCACAACTGGAGACACCACAACTTGAAACTCCACAACTAGAGACTCTGCAACTAGAAACTCCACAACTAGAGACTCCGCAACTCCACAACTCGAAACTCCACAACTGGAAACTCCACAACTGGACACTCCACAACTAAAAACTTCAACTAAAAATTCCTAAACTAGAGACTCCACAACTAGAGAATATACAACTAGAGACTTCAAACTAGAAACTCAAACACTAGAAACTCCACAACTAAAAACTCAACAACTAGAAACTCCACAGCTTGAGACTCCGCAACTAGAAACTCCACAACTAGGGACTCCGCAACTAGAAACTCCAACTAGAAACTCCACAACTGGAAACTCCACTACTAGATACTCCACAACTGGAAACTCGGCAACTAGAAACTCCACAACTCGAGACTCCACAACTTGAAACTCCACAACTAAAGACTCTGCAACTAGAAACTCCACATTTCGAAACTCCACTACTGGAAACTCCACAACTAGACACTCCACAACAAAAAACTCTTCAACTAGAAACTCCTAAACTAGAGACTCATCAACTAGAGAATCTACAAGTAGAGACTTGAAACTAGAAACTCAACAACTGGAAACTCCACAACTAAAAACTCAACAACTAGAAACTCCACAGCTTGAGACTCCGCAACTTGAGACTCCGCAACTTGAAACTTCACAAGTAGAAACTCCGCTTTTAAAAACTCCGCAACTAGAAACTCCGCAACTAGAAACTCCACAACTTAAAACTCCACAACTAGATACTCCACAACTGGAAACTCCACAACTAGATACTTCACAACTGGAAACTCCACAACTAGATACTCCACAACTAAAAACTCCACAACTAGAAACTCCACAACTAGACTCCACAATTCGAAACTCCACAACTAGAATCTCCACAACTAAAAACTCCACAACCAGAGACTCCGCAACTTCACAACTAGAAACTCCACAACTGGAAACTGCACATATAGATACTCTGCAACTAGAAACTCCACAACTAGAGACTCCACAACTTGAAACTCCAACACTTTAAACTCCACAACTTGAGACTCCACAACTAGAAACTCCACAACTTGAAACTCCACAGCTTGAGACTCCACAGCTTGAGACTCCGCAACTAGAAACTCCACAACTAGGGACTCCACAACTTGAAACTCCTCAACTAGAGACTTTGCAACTAGAAACTCCACAACTCGAAACTCCTAAACTAGAGACTCCACAACTAGAGAATCTACAACTAGAGACTTCAAACTAGAAACTCAACAACTAGAAACTCCCCAGCTTCAGACTCCGGAACTTGAAACTCCACAGCTAGAAACTCCGCAACTAGAAACTCCACAACTAGGGACTCCACAACTAGAAACTCCACAACTAGAAACTCCACATCTCGAAACTCCACTACTAGATACTCCCCAACTGGAAACTCGACAACTAGAAACTCCACATCTAGAGACTCCACAACTTGAAACTCCACAACTAGAGACTCTGCAACTAGAAACTCAACAACTAGAGACTCCGCAACTCCACAACTAGAAACTCCTTAACTGGAAAATCCACAACTAGATACTCCACAACTAAAAAATCTAGAACTAGAAACTCCACAACTATAGACTCCAAAACTTGAAACTCCACAAGTTTAAACTCCACAACTTGAGACTCCACAACTAGAAACTCCACAACTGGAAACTCCCCAACTAGAAACTCCGCAACTAGAAACTCCGCAACAGGAGACTCTACAACTAGAAACTCCAAAACTAGAAACTCCACAACTAGAAACTCCACAACTAGAAACTTCACAACTAGAAACTCCGCAACTAGAGACTCCACAACTAGAAACTCCACAACTTCAAACTCCACAAATACAGACTCGGCAACTAGAAATTCCATATCTAGAAACTCCACAACTAGAAACTGCAAAACTAGAGACTTCACAACTAGAAACTCAACAACTAGAAACTCAACAACTAGAAACTCCACAACTACAAGCTCCACAAATAGAGACTCGGCTACAAGAAATTTCATGTCTAGAAAGTCCACAACTATAACTCCACAAATGGAAACTCCACAACTAGAAACTCCACAACTAGAAACTCCACAACTAGAGACTCCGCAACTAGAAACTCCGCAGCTAGATACTCCACAAATAGAAACTCCGCAGCTAGAAACTACACAACTAGAGACTCCACAACTAGAAACTCCACAACTAGAAACTCCACAACTAGAAAAATAGAAACTCCAGAACTTGAAACCTCACGACCCTAAGTTACGCAACTACAAAATCCACAGCTAGAGATTCCGCAACTAGAAACTCCACAACTAGAAACTCCACAACTCAAAATTCCACAACTAGAAACTCCAAAACTCGAAACTCCACAACTCGAAACTCAACAATTGGAAACTCCACAACTAGACACTCCACAACTAAAAACTCTTCAACTAGAAACTCCTAAACTAGAGACTACACAACTAGAGAATCTACAACTAGAGACTTCAAACTAGAAACTCAACAACTACAAACTTCAAAATTCGAAACTCTACTAGAAACTCCACAACTTGAAACTCCACAACTAGACACTCCACAACTAGAAACTCCACAACTAGAGACTCTGCAACTATGGAACTCCGCAACTAGAAACTTCGCATTTAGAAACTCCGCAACAAGAAATTTCACAGCTAGAAACACCACAACTAGACACTCCGCAACTAGAACTTCCACAACTTGAGACGCCGCAACTAGAAACTCCACAACTTGAAACTCCACAACTAGAAACTCCACAACTAGAAACTCTACAACTAGAGGCTCCTCAACTAGAGAATTCGCAACTAGAAACTCCAAAACTAGAGACGCTGCAACTAGAAACTCTACAACTAGAGACTCCACAACTACAAACTCCACAACTCGAAACTCCACAACTCAAAACTCCACAACTTGAAACTCCACAACTAGAAACTCCATAACTTGAGACTCCGCAACTAGAAACTCCACAACTTGAAGTTCCACAACTAGAAACTCCACAACTTGAGACTCCGCAACTAGAAACTCCACAACTTGAAACTTCACAACTAGAGACTCCGCAACTAGAAACTCCACAACCAGAAACTCCACAACTAGAAACTCCACAACTAGAAACTTCACAACTAGAGACTCCACAACTAGAAACTCCACAACTAGAAACTACACAACTTGAAACTCCACAACTAGAGACTCCACAACTAGAAACTCCAAAACTAGAAACTCCACAACTACAAACTCCACAAATAGAGACTCGGCAACTAGAAATTTCATATCTAGAAACTCCACAACGAGAAACTGTAAAACTAGAGACTTCACAACTAGAAACTCAACAACTAGAAACTCCACAACTAAAAACTCCACAACTGGAAACTCCACAACTTGAGACTCCGCAACTTGAAACTCCACAACAATAAACTCCGCTATTAAAAACTCCGCAACTAGAAATTGCGCAACTAGAAATTCCACAACTTGAAACTCCACAACTAGATACTCCACAACTGGAAACTCCACAACTAGATACTTCACAAATGGAAACTCCACAACTAGATACTCCACAACTGGAAACTCCACAACTAGAAACTCCACAACTAGAAACTCCACAACTAGAGACTCCGCAATTCCGCAACTAGAAACTCCACAACTGGAAACTCCGCAACTAGAAACTCCACAACTAGTGACTCCACAACTTGAAACTCCACAACTAGAAACTCCACAACTAGAAACTCTGCAACTAGAGACTCCACAACTAGAAACTCCACAACTACAAACTCCACAACTACAAACTCCACAAATAGAGACTCAGCTACAAGAAATTTCATGTCTAGAAAGTCCACCACTGAAAACTCCACAACTGGAAACTCCACAACTAGAAACTCCACAACTGGAAACTCCACAACTAGAGATTCCGCAACTAGAAACTCCACAACTAGAGACTCCGCAACTAGAAACTCCGCAGCTAGAAACTCCACAAATAGAAACTCCGCAACTAGAAACTCCGCAGCTAGAAACTACACAACTAGAGGCTGCACAAATAGAAACTCCACAACTAGAAACTCCACAACTGGAAACTCCCCAACTAGAAACTCCGCAACTAGAAACTCCGCAACAGGAGACTCTACAACTAAAAACTCCACAACTAGAAACTCCAAAAGTAGAAACTCCGCAACTAGAAACTTCACAACTAGAAACTCCGCAACTAGAGACTCCACACCTAGAAACTCCACAACTTGAAACTCCTCAACTAGAAACTCCACAACCAGAAACTCCACAACTAGAAACTCCGCAACTAGAAACTCCGCAACTAGAGACTCCACAACTAGAAACTCCACAACTAGAAACTCCACAACTCAAAATTCCACAACTAGAAACTCCAAAACTCGAAACTCCACAACTCGAAACTCCACAACTGGAAACTCCACAACTAGACACTCCACAACTAAAAACTCCACAACTAGAAACTCCACAACTAGAGACTCTGCAACTATGGAACTCCGCAACTAGAAACTCCGCATTTAGAAACTCCGCAACAAGAAATTCCACAGCTAGAAACACCACAACTAGACACTCCGCAACTAGAAACTCCACAACTTGAGACAACGCAACTAGAAACTCCACAACTTGAAACTCCACAACTAGAAACTCCATAACTTGAGACTCCGCAACTAGAAACTCCACAACTTGAAGTTCCACATCTAGAAACTCCACAACTTGAGACTCCGCAACTAGAAACTCCACAACTTGAAACTTCCCAACTAGAGACTCCGCAACTAGAAACTCCACAACTAAAAACTCCACAACTGGAAACTTCCCAACTTGAGACTCCGCAACTTGAAACACCACAACAATAAACTCCGCTATTAAAAACTCCGCAACTAGAAACTCCGCAACTAGAAACTCCACAACTTGAAACTCCACAACTAGATACTCCACAACTAGATACTTCACAAATGGAAACTCTACAGCTAGATACTCCACAACTGGAAACTCCACAACTAGAAACTCCACAACTAGAGACTCCACAACTCGAAACTCCACAACTAGAAACTCCACAACTAGAAACTCCACAACTAGAGACTCCACAACTCGAAACTCCACAACTATAAACTCCACAACTAGAAACTCCACAACTAGAAACTCTGCAACTAGAGACTCCACAACCAGAAACTCAACAACTAGAAACTCCACAACTACAAGCTCCACAAATAGAGACTCGGCTACAAGAAATTTCATGTCTAGAAAGTCCACAACTATGACTCCACAAATGGAAACTCCACAACTAGAAACTCCACAACTAGAAACTCCACAACTAGAGACTCCGCAACTAGAAACTCCTAAGCTAGATACTCCACAAATAGAAACTCCGCAGCTAGAAACTACACAACTAGAGACTCCACAACTAGAAACTCCACAACTAGAAACTCCACAACTAGAAAACTAGAAACTCCACAACTTGAAACCTCACGACGTTAAGTTACGCAACTAGAAAATCCACAGCTAGAGATTCCACAACTAGAAACTCCACAACTAGAAACTCCACAACTCAAAATTCCACAACTAGAAACTCCAAAACTCGAAACTCCACAACTCGAAACTCAACAATTGGAAACTCCACAACTAGACACTCCACAACTAAAAACTCTTCAACTAGAAACTCCTAAACTAGAGACTCCACAACTAGAACAATCTACAACTAGAGACTTCAAACTAGAAACTCAACAACTACAAACTTCAAAATTCGAAACTCTACTAGAAACTCCACAACTTGAAAGTCCACAACTAGACACTCCACAACTAGAAACTCCACAACTAGAGACTCTGCAACTATGGAACTCCGCAACTAGAAACTCCACAACTAGAAACTCCACAACTAGAAACTCCACAACCAGAGACTCCGCAACTCCACAACTAGAAACTCCACAACTGGAAACTCCACAACTAGATACTCTGCAACTAGAAACTCCACAACTAGAGACTCCACAACTTGAAACTCCACAACTCTAAACTCCACAACTTGAGACTCCACAACTAGAAACTCCACAACTTGAAACTCCACAACTAGAAACTCCACAACCAGAAACTCCACAACTAGAAACTCCACAACTAGAAACTCCACAACTAGAAAATCTGCAACTAGAGACTCCACAACTAGAAACTCAACAACTAGAAACTCCACAACTACAAGCTCCACAAATAGAGACTCGGCTACAAGAAATTTCATGTCTAGAAAGTCCACAACTATAACTCCACAAATGGAAACTCCACAACTAGAAACTCCACAACTAGAAACTCCACAACTAGAGACTCCGCAACTAGAAACTCCGCAGCTAGATACTCCACAAATAGAAACTCCGCAGCTAGAAACTACACAACTAGAGACTCCACAACTAGAAACTCCACAACTAGAAACTCCACAACTAGAAAACTAGAAACTCCACAACTTGAAACCTCACGACCCTAAGTTGCGCAACTACAAAATCCACAGCTAGAGATTCCGCAACTAGAAACTCCACAACTAGAAACTCCACAACTCAAAATTCCACAACTAGAAACTCCCAAACTCGAAACTCCACAACTCGAAACTCCACAACTGGAAACTCCACAACTAGACACTCCACAACTAAAAACTCTTCAACTAGAAACTCCTAAACTAGAGACTCCACAACTAAAGAATCTACAACTAGAGACTTCAAACTAGAAACTCAACAACTAGAAACTTCAAAATTCGAAACTCTACTAGAAACTCCACAACTTGAAACTCAACAACTAGAAACTCCCCAGCTTGAGACTCCGCAACTTGAAACTCCACAACTAGAAACTCCGCAACTAGAAACTCCACAACATGGGACTCCACAACTAGAAAGTCCACAACTAGAAACTTCACAACTCGAAACTCCACTACTAGATACTCCACAACTGGAAACTCGACAACTAGAAACTCAAAATCTAGAGACTCCACAACTTGAAACTCCACAACTAGAGACTCTGCAACTAGAAACTCAACAACTAGAGACTCCGCAACTCAAACCTAGAAACTCCCCAACTGGAAAATCCACAACTAAATACTCCACAACTAGAAAATATACAACTAGAAACTCCACAACTGCAGACTCCACAACTTGAAACTCCACAAGTTTAAACTCCATAACTTGAAACTCCACAACTAGAAACTCCACAACTAGAAACTCCACAACTGGAAACTCCCCAACTAGAAACTCCGCAAATAGAAACTGCGCAACAGGAGACTCTACAACTAGAAACTCCACAACTAGAACCTCGAAAACTAGAAACTCCACAACTAGAAACTTCACAACTAGAAACTCCGCAACTAGAGACTCCACAACTAGAAACTTCACAACTTGAAACTCCTCAAATAGAAACTCCACAACCAGAAACTCCACAACTAGAAACTCCGCAACTAGAAACTCCGCAACTAGAGACTCCACAATTAGAAACTCCACAACTAGAAACTCCACAACTTCAAACTCCACAAATACCGACTCGGCAACTAGAAATTCCATATCTAGAAACTCCACAACTAAAAACTGCAAAACTAGAGACTTCAAACTAGAAACTCAACAACTAGAAACTCCACAACTAAAAGCTCCACAACTGGAAACTCTACAACTTGAGACTACGCAACTTGAAACTTCACAACTACAAAGTCCGCTATTAAAAACTCCGCAACTAGAAACTCCGCAACTAGAAACTCCACAACTTAAAACTCCACAACTAGATACTCCACAACTGGAAACTCCACAACTAGATACTTCACAACTGGAAACTCCACAACTAGATACTCCACAACTGGAAACTCCACAACTGGAAACTCCACAACTAGACACTCCACAACTAAAAACTCTTCAACTAGAAATTCCTAAACTAGAGACTCCACAATTAAAAAATCTACAACTAGAGACTTCAAACTAGAAACTCAACAACTAGAAACTACACAACTAAAAACTCCACAACTAGAAACCCAACATCTTGAGACTCCGCAACTAGAAACTCCACAACTAGGGACTCCGCAACTAGAAACTCCACAACTGGAAACTCCACAACTGGAAACTCCACTACTAGATACTCCACAACTGGAAACTCGGCAACTAGAAACTCCACAACTGGAGACACCACAACTTGAAACTCCACAACTAGAGACTCTGCAACTAGAAACTCCACAACTAGAGACTCCGCAACTCCACAACTCGAAACTCCACAACTGGAAACTCCACAACTGGACACTCCACAACTAAAAACTTCAACTAAAAATTCCTAAACTAGAGACTCCACAACTAGAGAATATACAACTAGAGACTTCAAACTAGAAACTCAAACACTAGAAACTCCACAACTAAAAACTCAACAACTAGAAACTCCACAGCTTGAGACTCCGCAACTAGAAACTCCACAACTAGGGACTCCGCAACTAGAAACTCCAACTAGAAACTCCACAACTGGAAACTCCACTACTAGATACTCCACAACTGGAAACTCGGCAACTAGAAACTCCACAACTCGAGACTCCACAACTTGAAACTCCACAACTAAAGACTCTGCAACTAGAAACTCCACATTTCGAAACTCCACTACTGGAAACTCCACAACTAGACACTCCACAACAAAAAACTCTTCAACTAGAAACTCCTAAACTAGAGACTCATCAACTAGAGAATCTACAAGTAGAGACTTGAAACTAGAAACTCAACAACTGGAAACTCCACAACTAAAAACTCAACAACTAGAAACTCCACAGCTTGAGACTCCGCAACTTGAGACTCCGCAACTTGAAACTTCACAAGTAGAAACTCCGCTTTTAAAAACTCCGCAACTAGAAACTCCGCAACTAGAAACTCCACAACTTAAAACTCCACAACTAGATACTCCACAACTGGAAACTCCACAACTAGATACTTCACAACTGGAAACTCCACAACTAGATACTCCACAACTAAAAACTCCACAACTAGAAACTCCACAACTAGACTCCACAATTCGAAACTCCACAACTAGAATCTCCACAACTAAAAACTCCACAACCAGAGACTCCGCAACTTCACAACTAGAAACTCCACAACTGGAAACTGCACATATAGATACTCTGCAACTAGAAACTCCACAACTAGAGACTCCACAACTTGAAACTCCAACACTTTAAACTCCACAACTTGAGACTCCACAACTAGAAACTCCACAACTTGAAACTCCACAGCTTGAGACTCCACAGCTTGAGACTCCGCAACTAGAAACTCCACAACTAGGGACTCCACAACTTGAAACTCCTCAACTAGAGACTTTGCAACTAGAAACTCCACAACTCGAAACTCCTAAACTAGAGACTCCACAACTAGAGAATCTACAACTAGAGACTTCAAACTAGAAACTCAACAACTAGAAACTCCCCAGCTTCAGACTCCGGAACTTGAAACTCCACAGCTAGAAACTCCGCAACTAGAAACTCCACAACTAGGGACTCCACAACTAGAAACTCCACAACTAGAAACTCCACATCTCGAAACTCCACTACTAGATACTCCCCAACTGGAAACTCGACAACTAGAAACTCCACATCTAGAGACTCCACAACTTGAAACTCCACAACTAGAGACTCTGCAACTAGAAACTCAACAACTAGAGACTCCGCAACTCCACAACTAGAAACTCCTTAACTGGAAAATCCACAACTAGATACTCCACAACTAAAAAATCTAGAACTAGAAACTCCACAACTATAGACTCCAAAACTTGAAACTCCACAAGTTTAAACTCCACAACTTGAGACTCCACAACTAGAAACTCCACAACTGGAAACTCCCCAACTAGAAACTCCGCAACTAGAAACTCCGCAACAGGAGACTCTACAACTAGAAACTCCAAAACTAGAAACTCCACAACTAGAAACTCCACAACTAGAAACTTCACAACTAGAAACTCCGCAACTAGAGACTCCACAACTAGAAACTCCACAACTTAAAACTCCTCAACTAGAAACTCCAAAACCAGAAACTCCACAACTAGAAACTCCACAACTGGAAACTCCACAACTAGAAACTCCACAACTAGAGACTCCACAACTCGAAACTCCACAACTAGAAACTCCACAACTAGAAACACCACAACCAGAGACTCCGCAACTCCACAACTAGAAACTCCACAACTGGAAACTCCACAACTAGATACTCTGCAACTAGAAACTCCACAACTAGAGACTCCACAACTTGAAACTCCACAACTTTAAACTCCACAACTTGAGACTCCACAACTAGAAACTCCACAACTTGAAACTCCACAACTAGAAACTCCACAACCAGAAACTCCACAACTAGAAACTCAACAACTAGAAACTCCACAACTAGAAACTCTGCAACTAGAGAATCCACAACTAGAAACTCAACAACTAGAAACTCCACAACTACAAGCTCCACAAATAGAGACTCGGCTACAAGAAATTTCATGTCTAGAAAGTCCACAACTATAACTCCACAAATGGAAACTCCACAACTAGAAACTCCACAACTATAAACTCCACAACTAGAGACTCCGCAACTAGAAACTCCGCAGCTAGATACTCCACAAATAGAAACACCGCAGCTAGAAAGTACACAACTAGAGACTCCACAACTAGAAAACTAGAAACTCCACAACTTGAAACCTGACGACCCTAAGTTACGCAACTACAAAATCCACAGCTAGAGATTCCGCAACTAGAAACTCCACAACTAGAAACTCCACAACTCAAAATTCCACAACTAGAAACTCCCAAGCTCGAAACTCCACAACTCGAAACTCCACAACTGGAAACTCCACAACTAGACACTCCACAACTAAAAACTCTTCAACTAGAAACTCCTAAACTAGAGACTCCACAACTAAAGAATCTACAACTAGAGACTTCAAACTAGAAACTCAACAACTAGAAACTTCAAAATTCGAAACTCTACTAGAAACTCCACAACTTGAAACTCCACAACTAGACACTCCACAACTAGAAACTCCACAACTAGAGACTCTGCAACTATGGAACTCCGCAACTAGAAACTCCGCATTTAGAAACTCCGCAACAAGAAATTCCACAGCTAGAAACACCACAACTAGACACTCCGCAACTAGAAACTCCACAACTTGAGACGCCGCAACTAGAAACTCCACAACTTGAAACTCCACAACTAGAAACTCCACAACTAGAAACTCTAAAACTAGAGACTCCTCAACTATTGAATTCGCAACTAGAAACTCCAAAACTAGAGACGCTGCAACTAGAAACTCTACAACTAGAGACTTCACAACTAGAATCTCCACAACTAAAACTCCACAACCAGAGACTCCGCAACTTCACAACTAGAAACTCCACAACTGGAAACTGCACATATGGATACTCTGCAACTAGAAACTCCACAAGTAGAGACTCCACAACTTGAAACTCCACAACATTAAACTCCACAACTTGAGACTCCACAACTAGAAACTCCACAACTTGAAACTCCACAGCTTGAGACTCCGCAACTAGAAACTCCACAACTAGGGACTCCACAACTGGAAACTCCGTTACTAGATACTCCACAACTGGAAACTCGGCAACTAGAAACTACACAACTAGAGACTCCGCAACTTGAAACTCCACAACTAGAGACTCTGGAACTAGAAACTCCACAACTCGAAACTCCACAACTGGAAACTCCACAACTAGACACTCCACAACAAAAAACTCTTCAACTAGAAACTCCTAAACTAGAGACTCCACAACTAGAGAATCTAGAACTAGAGACTTCAAACTAGAAACTCAACAACTAGAAACTCCCCAGCTTGAGACTCCGCAACTTGAAACTCCACAGCTAAAAACTCCGCAACTAGAAACTCCACAACTAGGGACTCCACAACTAGAAACTCCACAACTAGAAACTCCACATCTCGAAACTCCACTACTAGATACTCCACAACTGGAAACTCGACAACTAGAAACTCCACATCTAGAGACTCCACAACTTGAAACTCCACAACTAGAGACTCCAAAACTTGAAACTCCACAAGTTTAAACTCCACAACTTGAGACTCCACAACTAGAAATTCCACAACTAGAAACTCCACAACTGGAAACTCCCCAACTAGAAACTCCGCAACTAGAAACTCCGCAACAGGAGACTCTACAACTAGAAACTCCAAAACTAGAAACTCCACACCTAGAAACTCCACAACTAGAAACTTCACAACTAGAAACTCCGCAACTAGAGACTCCACAACTAGAAACTCCACAACTTGAAACTCCTCAACTAGAAACTCCAAAACCAGAAACTCTACAACTAGAAACTCCGCAACTAGAAACTCCGCAACTAGAGACTCCACAACTAGAAACTCCACAACTAGAAACTCCACAACTTCAAACTCCACAAATACAGACTCGGCAACTTGAAATTCCATATCTAGAAACTCCACAACTAGAAACTGCAAAACTAGAGACTTCACAACTAGAAACTCAACAACTAGAAACTCCACAACTAAAAACTCCACAACTGGAAACTCCACAACTTGAGACTCCGCAACTTGAAACTTCACAACTAGAAACTGCGCTATTAAAAACTCCGCAACTAGAAACTCCGCAACTAGAAACTCCACAACTTAAAACTCCACAACTAGATACTCCACAACTGGAAACTCCACAACTGGATACTCCACAACTGGAAACTCCACAACTAGAAACTCCACAACTAGAGGCTCCAAAACTCGAAACTCCACAACTAGAAACTCCACAACTAGAAACTCCACAACCAGAGACTCCGCAACTCCACAACTAGAAACTCCACAACTGGAAACTCCACAACTAGATACTCTGCAACTAGAAACTCCACAACTAGAGACTCCACTACTTGAAACTCCACAACTTTAAACTCCACAACTTGAGACTCCACAACTAGAAACTCCACAACTTGAAACTCCACAACTAGAAACTCCACAACCAGAAACTCCACAACTAGAAACTCCACAACTAGAAACTCCACAACTAGAAAATCTGCAACTAGAGACTCCACAACTAGAAACTCAACAACTAGAAACTCCACAACTACAAGCTCCACAAATAGAGACTCGGCTACAAGAAATTTCATGTCTAGAAAGTCCACAACTATAACTTCACAAATGGAAACTCCACAACTAGAAACTCCACAACTAGAAACTCCACAACTAGAGACTCCGCAACTAGAAACTCCGCAGCTAGATACTCCACAAATAGAAACTCCGCAGCTAGAAACTACACAAATAGAGACTCCACAACTAGAAACTCCACAACTAGAAACTCCACAACTAGAAAACTAGAAACTCCACAACTTGAAACCTCACGACCCTAAGTTGCGCAACTACAAAATCCACAGCTAGAGATTCCGCAACTAGAAACTCCACAACTAGAAACTCCACAACTCAAAATTCCACAACTAGAAACTCCCAAACTCGAAACTCCACAACTCGAAACTCCACAACTGGAAACTCCACAACTAGACACTCCACAACTAAAAACTCTTCAACTAGAAACTCCTAAACTAGAGACTCCACAACTAAAGAATCTACAACTAGAGACTTCAAACTAGAAACTCAACAACTAGAAACTTCAAAATTCGAAACTCTACTAGAAACTCCACAACTTGAAACTCCACAACTAGACACTCCACGACTAGAAACTCCACAACTAGAGACTCTGCAACTATGGAACTCCGCAACTAGAAACTCCGCATTTAGAAACTCCGCAACAAGAAATTCCACAGCTAGAAACACCACAACTAGACACTCCGCAACTAGAAACTCCACAACTTGAGACGCCGCAACCAGAAGCTCCACAACTTGAAACTCCACAACTAGAAACTCCACAACTAGAAACTCTACAACTAGAGACTCCTCAACTATTGAATTCGCAACTAGAAACTCCAAAACTAGAGACGCTGCAACTAGAAACTCTACAACTAGAGACTCCACAACTAGAATCTCCACAACTAAAAACTCCACAACCAGAGACTCCGCAACTTCACAACTAGAAACTCCACAACTGGAAACTGCACATATAGATACTCTGCAACTAGAAACTCCACAACTACAGACTCCACAACTTGAAACCCCACAACTTTAAACTCCACAACTTGAGACTCCACAACTAGAAACTCCACAACTTGAAACTCCACAGCTTGAGACTCCGCAACTAGAAACTCCACAACTAGAGACTCCACAACTGGAAACTCCGTTACTAGATACTCCACAACTGGAAACTCGGCAACTAGAAACTCCACAACTAGAGACTCCACAACTTGAAACTCCACAACTAGAGACTCTGCAACTAGAAACTCCACAACTCGAAACTCCACAACTGGAAACTTCACAACTAGACACTCCACAACAAAAAACTCTTCAACTAGAAACTCCTAAACTAGAGACTCCACAACTAGAGAATCTAGAACTAGAGACTTCAAACTAGAAACTCAACAACTAGAAACTCCCCAGCTTGAGACTCCGCAACTTAAAACTCCACAGCTAGAAACTCCGCAACTAGAAACTCCACAACTAGGGACTCCACAACTAGAAACTCCACAACTAGAAACTCCACATCTCGAAACTCCACTACTAGATACTCCACAACTGGAAACTCGACAACTAGAAACTCCACATCTAGAGACTCCACAACTTGAAACTCCACAACTAGAGACTCCAAAACTTGAAACTCCACAAGTTTAAACTCCACAACTTGAGACTCCACAACTAGAAATTCCACAACTAGAAACTCCACAACTGGAAACTCCCCAACTAGAAACTCCGCAACTAGAAACTCCGCAACAGGAGACTCTACAACTAGAAACTCCAAAACTAGAAACTCCACAACTAGAAACTCCACAACTAGAAACTTCACAACTAGAAACTCCGCAACTAGAGACTCCACAACTAGAAGCTCCACAACTTGAAACTCCTCAACTAGAAACTCCAAAACCAGAAACTCCACAACTAGAAACTCCGCAACTAGAAACTCCGCAACTTGAGACTCCACAACTAGAAACTCCACAACTAGAAACTCCACAACTTCAAACTCCACAAATACAGACTCGGCAACTAGAAATTCCATATCTAGAAACTCCACAACTAGAAACTGCAAAACTAGAGACTTCACAACTAGAAACTCAACAACTAGAAACTCAACAACTAGAAACTCCACAACTACAAGCTCCACAAATAGAGACTCGGCTACAAGAAATTTCATGTCTAGAAAGTCCACAACTATAACTCCACAAATGGAAACTCCACAACTAGAAACTCCACAACTAGAAACTCCACAACTAGAGACTCCGCAACTAGAAACTCCGCAGCTAGATACTCCACAAATAGAAACTCCGCAGCTAGAAACTACACAACTAGAGACTCCACAACTAGAAACTCCACAACTAGAAACTCCACAACTAGAAAAATAGAAACTCCAGAACTTGAAACCTCACGACCCTAAGTTACGCAACTACAAAATCCACAGCTAGAGATTCCGCAACTAGAAACTCCACAACTAGAAACTCCACAACTCAAAATTCCACAACTAGAAACTCCAAAACTCGAAACTCCACAACTCGAAACTCAACAATTGGAAACTCCACAACTAGACACTCCACAACTAAAAACTCTTCAACTAGAAACTCCTAAACTAGAGACTACACAACTAGAGAATCTACAACTAGAGACTTCAAACTAGAAACTCAACAACTACAAACTTCAAAATTCGAAACTCTACTAGAAACTCCACAACTTGAAACTCCACAACTAGACACTCCACAACTAGAAACTCCACAACTAGAGACTCTGCAACTATGGAACTCCGCAACTAGAAACTTCGCATTTAGAAACTCCGCAACAAGAAATTTCACAGCTAGAAACACCACAACTAGACACTCCGCAACTAGAACTTCCACAACTTGAGACGCCGCAACTAGAAACTCCACAACTTGAAACTCCACAACTAGAAACTCCACAACTAGAAACTCTACAACTAGAGGCTCCTCAACTAGAGAATTCGCAACTAGAAACTCCAAAACTAGAGACGCTGCAACTAGAAACTCTACAACTAGAGACTCCACAACTACAAACTCCACAACTCGAAACTCCACAACTCAAAACTCCACAACTTGAAACTCCACAACTAGAAACTCCATAACTTGAGACTCCGCAACTAGAAACTCCACAACTTGAAGTTCCACAACTAGAAACTCCACAACTTGAGACTCCGCAACTAGAAACTCCACAACTTGAAACTTCACAACTAGAGACTCCGCAACTAGAAACTCCACAACCAGAAACTCCACAACTAGAAACTCCACAACTAGAAACTTCACAACTAGAGACTCCACAACTAGAAACTCCACAACTAGAAACTACACAACTTGAAACTCCACAACTAGAGACTCCACAACTAGAAACTCCAAAACTAGAAACTCCACAACTACAAACTCCACAAATAGAGACTCGGCAACTAGAAATTTCATATCTAGAAACTCCACAACGAGAAACTGTAAAACTAGAGACTTCACAACTAGAAACTCAACAACTAGAAACTCCACAACTAAAAACTCCACAACTGGAAACTCCACAACTTGAGACTCCGCAACTTGAAACTCCACAACAATAAACTCCGCTATTAAAAACTCCGCAACTAGAAATTGCGCAACTAGAAATTCCACAACTTGAAACTCCACAACTAGATACTCCACAACTGGAAACTCCACAACTAGATACTTCACAAATGGAAACTCCACAACTAGATACTCCACAACTGGAAACTCCACAACTAGAAACTCCACAACTAGAAACTCCACAACTAGAGACTCCGCAATTCCGCAACTAGAAACTCCACAACTGGAAACTCCGCAACTAGAAACTCCACAACTAGTGACTCCACAACTTGAAACTCCACAACTAGAAACTCCACAACTAGAAACTCTGCAACTAGAGACTCCACAACTAGAAACTCCACAACTACAAACTCCACAACTACAAACTCCACAAATAGAGACTCAGCTACAAGAAATTTCATGTCTAGAAAGTCCACCACTGAAAACTCCACAACTGGAAACTCCACAACTAGAAACTCCACAACTGGAAACTCCACAACTAGAGATTCCGCAACTAGAAACTCCACAACTAGAGACTCCGCAACTAGAAACTCCGCAGCTAGAAACTCCACAAATAGAAACTCCGCAACTAGAAACTCCGCAGCTAGAAACTACACAACTAGAGGCTGCACAAATAGAAACTCCACAACTAGAAACTCCACAACTGGAAACTCCCCAACTAGAAACTCCGCAACTAGAAACTCCGCAACAGGAGACTCTACAACTAAAAACTCCACAACTAGAAACTCCAAAAGTAGAAACTCCGCAACTAGAAACTTCACAACTAGAAACTCCGCAACTAGAGACTCCACACCTAGAAACTCCACAACTTGAAACTCCTCAACTAGAAACTCCACAACCAGAAACTCCACAACTAGAAACTCCGCAACTAGAAACTCCGCAACTAGAGACTCCACAACTAGAAACTCCACAACTAGAAACTCCACAACTCAAAATTCCACAACTAGAAACTCCAAAACTCGAAACTCCACAACTCGAAACTCCACAACTGGAAACTCCACAACTAGACACTCCACAACTAAAAACTCCACAACTAGAAACTCCACAACTAGAGACTCTGCAACTATGGAACTCCGCAACTAGAAACTCCGCATTTAGAAACTCCGCAACAAGAAATTCCACAGCTAGAAACACCACAACTAGACACTCCGCAACTAGAAACTCCACAACTTGAGACAACGCAACTAGAAACTCCACAACTTGAAACTCCACAACTAGAAACTCCATAACTTGAGACTCCGCAACTAGAAACTCCACAACTTGAAGTTCCACATCTAGAAACTCCACAACTTGAGACTCCGCAACTAGAAACTCCACAACTTGAAACTTCCCAACTAGAGACTCCGCAACTAGAAACTCCACAACTAAAAACTCCACAACTGGAAACTTCCCAACTTGAGACTCCGCAACTTGAAACACCACAACAATAAACTCCGCTATTAAAAACTCCGCAACTAGAAACTCCGCAACTAGAAACTCCACAACTTGAAACTCCACAACTAGATACTCCACAACTAGATACTTCACAAATGGAAACTCTACAGCTAGATACTCCACAACTGGAAACTCCACAACTAGAAACTCCACAACTAGAGACTCCACAACTCGAAACTCCACAACTAGAAACTCCACAACTAGAAACTCCACAACTAGAGACTCCACAACTCGAAACTCCACAACTATAAACTCCACAACTAGAAACTCCACAACTAGAAACTCTGCAACTAGAGACTCCACAACCAGAAACTCAACAACTAGAAACTCCACAACTACAAGCTCCACAAATAGAGACTCGGCTACAAGAAATTTCATGTCTAGAAAGTCCACAACTATGACTCCACAAATGGAAACTCCACAACTAGAAACTCCACAACTAGAAACTCCACAACTAGAGACTCCGCAACTAGAAACTCCTAAGCTAGATACTCCACAAATAGAAACTCCGCAGCTAGAAACTACACAACTAGAGACTCCACAACTAGAAACTCCACAACTAGAAACTCCACAACTAGAAAACTAGAAACTCCACAACTTGAAACCTCACGACGTTAAGTTACGCAACTAGAAAATCCACAGCTAGAGATTCCACAACTAGAAACTCCACAACTAGAAACTCCACAACTCAAAATTCCACAACTAGAAACTCCAAAACTCGAAACTCCACAACTCGAAACTCAACAATTGGAAACTCCACAACTAGACACTCCACAACTAAAAACTCTTCAACTAGAAACTCCTAAACTAGAGACTCCACAACTAGAACAATCTACAACTAGAGACTTCAAACTAGAAACTCAACAACTACAAACTTCAAAATTCGAAACTCTACTAGAAACTCCACAACTTGAAAGTCCACAACTAGACACTCCACAACTAGAAACTCCACAACTAGAGACTCTGCAACTATGGAACTCCGCAACTAGAAACTCCGCATTTAGAAACTCCGCAACAAGAAATTCCACAGCTAGAAACACCACAACTAGACACTCCGCAACTAGAAACTCCACAACTTGAGACGCCGCAACTAGAAACTCCACAACTTGAAACTCCACAACTAGAAACTCCACAACTAGAAACTCTACAACTAGAGGCTCCTCAACTAGAGAATTCGCAACTAGAAACTCCAAAACTAGAGACGCTGCAACTAGAAACTCTACAACTAGAGACTCCACAACTAGAAACTCCACAACTCGAAACTCCACAACTCAAAACTCCAAAACTTGAAACTCCACAACTAGAAACTCCATAATTTGAGACTCCACAACTTGAGACTCCGCAACTAGAAACTCCACAACTTGAAACTCCACAACTAGAGACTCCACAACTAGAAACTCCAAAACTAGAAACTCCACAACTACAAACTCCACAAATAGAGACTCGGCATCTAGAAATTTCATATCTAGAAACTCCACAACGAGAAACTGTAAAACTAGAGACTTCACAACTAGAAACTCAACAACTAGAAACTCCACAACTAAAAACTCCACAACTGGAAACTCCACAACTTGAGACTCCGCAACTTGAAACTCCACAACAATAAACTCTGCTATTAAAAACTCCCGAACTAGAAACTGCGCAACTAGAAATTCCACAACTTGAAACACCACAACTAGATACTGCACAACTGGAAACTTCACAATTAGATACTTCACAAATGGAAACTCCACAACTAGATACTCCACAACTGGAAACTCCACAACTAGAAACTCCACAACTAGAAACTCCACAACTAGAGACTCCGCAATTCCACAACTAGAAACTCCACAACTGGAAACTCCGCAACTAGAAACTCAACAACTAGAAACTCCCCAGCTTGAGACTCCGCAACTTGAAACTCCACAACTAGAAACTCCGCAACTAGAAACTCCACAACTAGGGACTCCACAACTAGAAACTCCACAACTATAAACTCCACATCTCGAAACTCCACTACTAGATACTCCACAACTGGAAACTCGACAACTAGAAACTCCACATCTAGAGACTCCACTACTAGAGACTCTGCAACTAGAAACTCAATACTTGAGACTCCGCAACTCAACAACTAGAAACTCCACAACTGGAAAATCCACAACTAGATACTCCACAACTAGAAAATCTACAACTAGAAACTCCACAACTATAGACTCCACAACTTGAAACTCCACAAGTTTAAACTCCACAACTTGAGACTCCACAACTAGAAACTCCATAACTGGAAACTCCCCAACTAGAAACTCCGCAACAGGAGACTCTACAACTAGAAACTCCAAAACTAGAAACTCCACAACTAGAAACTCCACAACTAGAAACTTCACAACTAGAAACTCCACAACTAGAAACTCCACAACGAGAAACTGTAAAACTAGAGACTTCACAATTAGAAACTCAACAACTAGAAACTCCACAACTAAAAACTCCACAACTGGAAACTCCCCAACTTGAGACTCCGCAACTTGAAACTCCACAACAATAAACTCCGCTATTAAAAACTCCGCAACTAGAAACTCCGCAACTAGAAACTCCGCAACTAGAAACTCCGCAACTAGAAACTCCACAACTTAAAACTTCACAACTAGATACTCCACAACTGGAAACTCCACAACTAGATACTCCACAACTGGAAACTCCACAACTAGAAACTCCACAACTAGAGACTCCACAACTCGAAACTCTACAACTAGAAACTCCAAAACTAGAAACTCCACAACCAGAGACTCCGCTACTCCACAACTAGAAACTCCACAACTGGAAACTCCACAACTAGATACTCTGCAACTAGAAACTCCACAACTAGAGACTCCACAACTTGAAACTCCACAACTTTAAACTCCACAACTTGAGACTCCACAACTAGAAACTCCACAACTTGAAACTCCACAACTAGAAACTCCACAACCAGAAACTCCACAACTATAAACTCCACAACTAGAAACTCCACAACTAGAAACTCTGCAACTAGAGACTCCACAACCAGAAACTCAACAACTAGAAACTCCACAACTACAAGCTCCACAAATAGAGACTCGGCTACAAGAAATTTCATGTCTAGAAAGTCCACAACTATAACTCCACAAATGGAAACTCCACAACTAGAAACTCCACAACTAGAAACTCCACAACTAGAGACTCCGCAACTAGAAACTCCTAAGCTAGATACTCCACAAATAGAAACTCCGCAGCTAGAAACTACACAACTAGAGACTCCACAACTAGAAACTCCACAACTTGAAACCTCACGACCCTAAGTTACGCAACTACAAAATCCACAGCTAGAGATTCCGCAACTAGAAACTCCACAACTAGAAACTCCACAACTCAAAATTCCACAACTAGAAACTCCAAAACTCGAAACTCCACAACTCGAAACTCAACAATTGGAAACTCCACAACTAGACACTCCACAACTAAAAACTCTTCAACTAGAAACTCCTAAACTAGAGACTCCACAACTATAATAATCTACAACTAGAGACTTCAAACTAGAAACTCAACAACTACAAACTTCAAAATTCGAAACTCTACTAGAAACTCCACAACTTGAAACTTCACAACTAGACACTCCACAACTAGAAACTCCACAACTAGAGACTCTGCAACTATAGAACTCCGCAACTAGAAACTCCGCATTTAGAAACTCCGCAACAAGAAATTCCACAGCTAGAAACACCACAACTAGACACTCCGCAACTAGAAACTCCACAACTTGAGACGCCGCAACTAGAAACTCCACAACTTGAAACTCCACAACTAGAAACTCCACAACTAGAAACTCTACAACTAGAGGCTCCTCAACTAGAGAATTCGCAACTAGAAACTCCAAAACTAGAGACGCTGCAACTAGAAACTCTACAACTAGAGACTCCACAACTAGAAACTCCACAACTCGAAACTCCACAACTCAAAACTCCACAACTTGAAACTCCACAACTAGAAACTCTATAATTTGAGACTCCGCAACTAGAAACTCCACAACTTGAAGTTCCACAACTAGAAACTCCACAACTTGAGACTCCGCAACTAGAAACTCCACAACTTGAAACTTCACAACTAGAGACTCCGCAACTAGAAACTCCACAACCAGAAACTCCACAACTAGAAACTCCACAACTAGAAACTTCACAACTAGAGACTCCACAACTAGAAACTCCACAACTAGAAACTACACAACTTGAAACTCCACAACTAGAGACTCCACAACTAGAAACTCCAAAACTAGAAACTCCACAACTACAAACTCCACAAATAGAGACTCGGCATCTAGAAATTTCATATCTAGAAACTCCACAACGAGAAACTGTAAAACTAGAGACTTCACAACTAGAAACTCAACAACTAGAAACTCCACAACTAAAAACTCCACAACTGGAAACTCCACAACTTGAGACTCCGCAACTTGAAACTCCACAACAATAAACTCCGCTATTAAAAACTCCGCAACTAGAAACTGCGCAACTAGAAATTCCACAACTTGAAACTCCACAACTAGATACTGCACAACTGGAAACTTCACAACTAGATACTTCACAAATGGAAACTCCACAACTAGATACTCCACAACTGGAAACTCCACAACTAGAAACTCCACAACTAGAAACTCCACAACTAGAGACTCCGCAATTCCACAACTAGAAACTCCACAACTGGAAACTCCGCAACTAGAAACTCAACAACTAGAAACTCCCCAGCTTGAGACTCCGCAACTTGAAACTCCACAACTAGAAACTCCGCAACTAGAAACTCCACAACTAGGGACTCCACAACTAGAAACTCCACAACTAGAAACTCCACATCTCGAAACTCCACTACTAGATACTCCACAACTGGAAACTCGACAACTAGAAACTCCACATCTAGAGACTCCACAACTTGAAACTCCACAACTAGAGACTCTGCAACTAGAAACTCAATACTTGAGACTCCGCAACTCAACAACAAGAAAATCCACAACTAGATACTCCACAACTAGAAAATCTACAACTAGAAACTCCACACCTATAGACTCCACAACTTGAAACTCCACAAGTTTAAACTCCACAACTTGAGACTCCACAACTAGAAACTCCACAACTGGAAACTCCCCAACTAGAAACTCCGCAACTAGTAACTCCGCAACAGGAGACTCTACAACTAGAAACTCCAAAACTAGAAACTCCACAACTAGAAACTCCACAAATAGAGACTCTGTAATGCCCTATGGGCCCTGAGGGTATTCTAATAAATAAATAAATAAACTAGAAACTTCACAACTAGAAACTCCGCAACTAGAGACTCCACAACTAGAAACTCTGCAACTAGAGACTCCACAACTAGAAACTCCAACCTGGAAACTCCACAACTACAAACTCCACAAATAGAGACTCAGCTACAAGAAATTTCATGTCTAGAAAGTCCACCACTAAAAACTCCACAACTGGAAATTCCACAACTAGAAACTCCACAACTGGAAACTCCACAACTTGAGACTCCGCAACTTGAAACTTCACAACTAGAAACTCCGCTATTAAAAACTCCGCAACTAGAAACTCCGCAACTAGAAACTCCACAACTTAAAACTCCACAACTAGATACTCCGCAACTGGAAACTCCACAACTAGATACTTACACCTAGGAACTCTACAACTAGAGGCTCCTCAACTAGAGAATTCGCAACTAGAAACTCCAAAACTAGAGACGCTGCAACTAGAAACTCTACAACTAGAGACTCCACAACTAGAAACTCCCAAACTCGAAACTCCACAACTCGAAACTCCACAACTGGAAACTCCACAACTAGACACTCCACAACTAAAAACTCTTCAACTAGAAACTCCTAAACTAGAGACTCCACAACTAAAGAATCTACAACTAGAGACTTCAAACTAGAAACTCAACAACTAGAAACTTCAAAATTCGAAACTTTTCTAGAAACTCCACAACTTGAAACTCCACAACTAGGCACTCCACAACTAGAAACTCCACAACTAGAGACTCTGCAACTATGGAACTCCGCAACTAGAAACTCCGCATTTAGAAACTCCACAACAAGAAATTCCACAGCTAGAAACACCACAACTAGACACTCCGCAACTAGAAACTCCACAACTTGAGACGCCGCAACTAGAAACTCCACAACTTAAAACTCCACAACTAGAAACTCCACAACTAGAAACTCTACAACTAGAGACTCCTCAACTATTGAATTCGCAACTAGAAACTCCAAAACTAGAGACGCTGCAACTAGAAACTCTACAACTAGAGACTCCACAACTAGAATCTCCACAACTAAAAACTCCACAACCAGAGACTCCACAACTTCACAACTAGAAACTCCACAGCTGGAAACTGCACATATAGATACTCTGCAACTAGAAACTCCACAACTAGAGACTCCACAACTTGAAACTCCACAACTTTAAACTCCACAACTTGAGACTCCACAACTAGAAACTCCACCACTTGAAACTCCACAGCTTGAGACTCCGCAACTAGAAACTCCACAACTAGGGACTCCACAACTGGAAACTCCGTTACTAGATACTCCACAACTGGAAACTCGGCAACTAGAAACTCCACAACTAGAGACTCCACAACTTGAAACTCCACAACTAGAGACTCTGCAACTAGAAACTCCACAACTCGAAACTCCACAACTGGAAACTCCACAACTAGACACTCCACAACAAAAAACTCTTCAACTAGAAACTCCTAAACTAGAGACTCCACAACTAGAGAATCTTCAACTAGAGACTTCAAACTAGAAACTCAACAACTAGAAACTCCCCAGCTTGAGACTCCGCAACTTGAAACTCCACAGCTAGAAACTCCGCAACTAGAAACTCCACAACTAGGGACTCCACAACTAGAAACTGCGCTATTAAAAACTCCGCAACTAGAAACTCCGCAACTAGAAACTCCACAACTTAAAACTCCACAACTAGATACTCCACAACTGGAAACTCCACAACTGGATACTCCACAACTGGAAACTCCACAACTAGAAACTCCACAACTAGAGGCTCCACAACTCGAAACTCCACAACTAGAAACTCCACAACTAGAAACTCCACAACCAGAGACTCCGCAACTCCACAACTAGAAACTCCACAACTGGAAACTCCACAACTAGATACTCTGCAACTAGAAAATCTACAACTAGAAACTCCACAACTATAGACTCCAAAACTTGAAACTCCACAAGTTTAAACTCCACAACTTGAGACTCCACAACTAGAAACTCCACAACTAGAAACTCCACAACTGGAAACTCCCCAACTAGAAACTCCGCAACTAGAAACTCCGCAACAGGAGACTCTACAACTAGAAACTCCAAAACTAGAAACTCCACAACTAGAAACTCCACAACTAGAAACTTCACAACTAGAAATTCCGCAACTAGAGACTCCACAACTAGAAACTCCACAACTTAAAACTCCACAACTAGATACTCCACATCTCGAAACTCCACTACTAGATACTCCACAACTGGAAACTCGACAGCTAGAAACTCCACATCTAGAGACTCCACAACTTGAAACTCCACAACTAGAGACTCTGCAACTAGAAACTCAACAACTAGAGACTCCGCAACTCAACAACTAGAAACTCCACAACTGGAAAATCCACAACTAGATACTCCACAACTAGAAAATCTACAACTAGAAACTCCACAACTATAGACTCCAAAACTTGAAACTCCACAAGTTTAAACTCCACAACTTGAGACTCCACAACTAGAAACTCCACAACTAGAAACTCCACAACTGGAAACTCCCCAACTAGAAACTCCGCAACTAGAAACTCCGCAACAGGAGACTCTACAACTAGAAACTCCGCAACTAGAAACTCCGCAACTAGAGACTCCACAACTAGAAACTCCACAACTTCAAACTCCACAAATACAGACTCGGCAACTAGAAATTCCATATCTAGAAACTCCACAACTAGAAACTGCAAAACTAGAGACTTCACAACTAGAAACTCAACAACTAGAAACTCCACAACTAAAAACTCCACAACTGGAAACTCCACAACTTGAGACTCCGCAACTTGAAACTTCACAACTAGAAACTGCGCTATTAAAAACTCCGCAACTAGAAACTCCGCAACTAGAAACTCCACAACTTAAAACTCCACAACTAGATACTCCACAACTGGAAACTCCACAACTGGATACTCCACAACTGGAAACTCCACAACTAGAAACTCCACAACTAGAGGCTCCACAACTCGAAACTCCACAACTAGAAACTCCACAACTAGAAACTCCACAACCAGAGACTCCGCAACTCCACAACTAGAAACTCCACAACTGGAAACTCCACAACTAGATACTCTGCAACTAGAAACTCCACAACTAGAGACTCCACAACTTGAAACTCCACAACTTTAAACTCCACAACTTGAGACTCCACAACTAGAAACTCCACAACTTGAAACTCCACAACTAGAAACTCCACAACCAGAAACTCCACAACTATAAACTCCACAACTAGAAACTCCACAACTAGAAACTCTGCAACTAGAGACTCCACAACCAGAAACTGAACAACTAGAAACTCCACAACTACAAGCTCCACAAATACAGACTCGGTACAAGAAATTTCATGTCTAGAAAGTCCACAACTATAACTCCACAAATGGAAACTCCACAACTAGAAACTCCACAACTAGAAACTCCACAACTAGAGACTCCGCAACTAGAAACTCCTAAGCTAGATACTCCACAAATAGAAACTCCGCAGCTAGAAACTACACAACTAGAGACTCCACAACTAGAAACTCCACAACTTGAAACCTCACGACCCTAAGTTACGCAACTACAAAATCCACAGCTAGAGATTCCGCAACTAGAAACTCCACAACTCAAAATTCCACAACTAGAAACTCCAAAACTCGAAACTCCACAACTCGAAACTCAACAATTGGAAACTCCACAACTAGACACTCCACAACTAAAAACTCTTCAACTAGAAACTCCTAAACTAGAGACTCCACAACTATAATAATCTACAACTAGAGACTTCAAACTAGAAACTCAACAACTACAAACTTCAAAATTCGAAACTCTACTAGAAACTCCATAACTTGAAACTTCACAACTAGACACTCCACAACTAGAAACTCCACAACTAGAGACTCTGCAACTATGGAACTCCGCAACTAGAAACTCCGCATTTAGAAACTCCGCAACAAGAAATTCCACAGCTAGAAACACCACAACTAGACACTCCGCAACTAGAAACTCCACAACTTGAGACGCCGCAACTAGAAACTCCACAACTTGAAACTCCACAACTAGAAACTCCACAACTAGAAACTCTACAACTAGAGGCTCCTCAACTAGAGAATTCGCAACTAGAAACTCCAAAACTAGAGACGCTGCAACTAGAAACTCTACAACTAGAGACTCCACAACTAGAAACTCCACAACTCGAAACTCCACAACTCAAAACTCCACAACTTGAAACTCCACAACTAGAAACTCCATAATTTGAGACTCCGCAACTAGAAACTCCACAACTTGAAGTTCCACAACTAGAAACTCCACAACTTGAGACTCCGCAACTAGAAACTCCACAACTTGAAACTTCACAACTAGAGACTCCGCAACTAGAAACTCCACAACCAGAAACTCCACAACTAGAAACTCCACAACTAGAAACTTCATAACTAGAGACTCCACAACTAGAAACTCCACAACTAGAAACTACACAACTTGAAACTCCACAACTAGAGACTCCACAACTAGAAACTCCAAAACTAGAAACTCCACAACTACAAACTCCACAAATAGAGACTCGGCATCTAGAAATTTCATATCTAGAAACTCCACAACGAGAAACTGTAAAACTAGAGACTTCACAACTAGAAACTCAACAACTAGAAACTCCACAACTAAAAACTCCACAACTGGAAACTCCACAACTTGAGACTCCGCAACTTGAAACTCCACAACAATAAACTCCGCTATTAAAAACTCCGCAACTAGAAACTGCGCAACTAGAAATTCCACAACTTGAAACTCCACAACTAGATACTGCACAACTGGAAACTTCACAACTAGATACTTCACAAATGGAAACTCCACAACTAGATACTCCACAACTGGAAACTCCACAACTAGAAACTCCACAACTAGAAACTCCACAACTAGAGACTCCGCAATTCCACAACTAGAAACTCCACAACTGGAAACTCCGCAACTAGAAACTCAACAACTAGAAACTCCCCAGCTTGAGACTCCGCAACTTGAAACTCCACAACTAGAAACTCCGCAACTAGAAACTCCACAACTAGGGACTCCACAACTAGAAACTCCACAACTAGAAACTCCACATCTCGAAACTCCACTACTAGATACTCCACAACTGGAAACTCGACAACTAGAAACTCCACATCTAGAGACTCCACAACTTGAAACTCCACAACTAGAGACTCTGCAACTAGAAACTCAATACTTGAGACTCCGCAACTCAACAACAAGAAAATCCACAACTGGAAAATCCACAACTAGATACTCCACAACTAGAAAATCTACAACTAGAAACTCCACAACTATAGACTCCACAACTTGAAACTCCACAAGTTTAAACTCCACAACTTGAGACTCCACAACTAGAAACTCCACAACTGGAAACTCCCCAACTAGAAACTCCGCAACTAGAAACTCCGCAACAGGAGACTCTACAACTAGAAACTCCAAAACTAGAAACTCCACATCTAGAAACTCCACAAATAGAGACTCTGTAATGCCCTACGGGCCCTGAGGGTATTCTAATAAATAAATAAATAAACTAGAAACTTCACAACTAGAAACTCCGCAACTAGAGACTCCACAACTAGAAACTTCACAACTTGAAACTCCTCAACTAGAAACTCCAAAACCAGAAACTCCACAACTAGAAACTCCGCAACTAGAAACTCCGCAACTAGAGACTCCACAACTAAAAACTCCACAACTAGAAACTCCACAACTTCAAACTCCACAAATACAGACTCGGCAACTAGAAATTCCATATCTAGAAACTCCACAACTAGAAACTGCAAAACTAGAGACTTCACAACTAGAAACTCAACAACTAGAAACTCCACAACTAAAAACTCCACAACTGGAAACTCCACAACTTGAGACTCCGCAACTTGAAACTTCACAACTAGAAACTGCGCTATTAAAAACTCCGCAACTAGAAACTCCGCAACTAGAAACTCCACAACTTAAAACTTCACAACTAGATACTCCACAACTGGAAACTCCACAACTAGATACTCCACAACTGGAAACTCCACAACTAGAAACTCCACAACTAGAGACTCCACAACTCGAAACTCCACAACTAGAAACTCCAAAACTAGAAACTCCACAACCAAAGACTCCGCTACTCCACAACTAGAAACTCCACAACTGGAAACTCCACAACTAGATACTCTGCAACTAGAAACTCCACAACTAGAGACTCCACAACTTGAAACTCCACAACTTTAAACTCCACAACTTCAGACTCCACAACTAGAAACTCCACAACTTGAAACTCCACAACTAGAAACTCCACAACCAGAAACTCCACAACTAGAAACTCCACAACTAGAAACTCCACAACTAGAAACTCTGCAACTAGAGACTCCACAACTAGAAACTCAACAACTAGAAACTCCACAACTACAAGCTCCACAAATAGAGACTCCGCAACTAGATAATCCACAACTCGAAACTCCAAAACTGGAAACTCCACAACTAGACACTCAACAACGAAAAACTGTTCAACTAGAAACTCCTTAACTAGAGACTCCACAACTAGAGAATCTACAACTAGAGACTTCAAACTAGAAACTAAACAACTAGAAACTCCACAACTAAAAACTCAACAACTAGAAACTCCACAACTAGAAACTCCGCAACTAGAGACTCCACAACTAGAAACTCCACAACTCGAAACTCCACAACTGGAAACTCCACAACTAGATACTCCGCAACTAGAAACTCCACAACTAGAGACTCCACAACTTGAAACTCCACAACTAGAAACTCCACAACTAGAAACTCTGCAACTAGAGACTCCACAACTAGAAACTCCACAACTAGAAACTCCAAAACTACAAACTCCACAAATAGAGACTCAGCTACAAGAAATTTCATGTCTAGAAAGTCCACCACTAAAAACTCCACAACTGGAAATTCCACAACTAGAAACTCCACAACTAGAAACTCCACAGCTAGAGATTCCGCAACTAGAAACTCCACAACCAGAGACTCCGCAACTAGAAACTCCGCAGCTAGAAACTCCACAAATAGAAAATCCGCAACTAGAAACTCCGCAGCTAGAAACTACACAACCAGAGACTCCACAAATAGAAACTCCACAACTAGAAACTCCACAACTGGAAACTCCCCAACTAGAAACTCCGCAACTAGAAACTCCGCAACAGGAGACTCTACAACTAGAAACTCCACAACTAGAAACTCCAAAACTAGAAACTCCACAACTAGAAACTTCACAACTAGAAACTCCGCAACTAGAGACTCCACACCTAGAAACTCCACAACTTGAAACTCCTCAACTAGAAACTCCACAACCAGAAACTCCACAACTAGAAACTCCGCAACTAGAAACTCCGCAACTAGAGACTCCTAAACTAGAAACTCCACAACTACAAACTCCACAACTACAAACTCCACAAATACAGATTTGGCAACTAGAAATTCTATATCTAGAAACTCCACAGCTAGAAACTGCAAAACTAGAGACTTCACAACTAGAAACTCAACAACTAGAAACTCCACAACTAAAAACTCCACAACTGGAAACTCCACAACTTGAGACTCCGCAACTTGAAACTTCACAACTAGAAACCCCGCTATTAAAAACTCCGCAACTAGAAACTCCGCAACTAGAAACTCCACAACTTAAAACTCCACAACTAGATACTCCACAACTGGAAACTCCACAACTAGATAATTCACAACTGGAAACTCCACAACTAGATACTCCACAACTAAAAACTCCACAACTAGAAACTCCACAACTAGAGACTCCACAAGTGGAAACTCCACAACTAGAAACTCCACAACTAAAAACTCCACAACCAGAGACTCCGCGACTTCACAACTAGAAACTCCACAACTGGAAACTCCACAAATAGATACTCTGCAACTAGAAACTCCACAACAAGAGACTCCACAACTTGAAACTCCACAACTTTAAACTCCACAACTTGAGACTCCACAACTAGAAACTCCACAACTTGAAACTCCACAGCTTGAGACTCCGCAACTAGAAACTCCACAACTAGAGACTCCACAACTGGAAACTCTACTACTAGATACTCCACAACTGGAAACTCGGCAACTAGAAACTCCACAACTAGAGAGTCCACAACTTGAAACTCCACAACTAGAGACTCTGCTACTAGAAAATCCACAACTCGAAACTCCACAACTAGACACTCAACAACAAAAAACTGTTCAACTAGAAACTCCTAAACTAGAGACTCCACAACTAGAGAATCTACAACTAGAGACTTCAAACTAGAAACTAAACAACTAGAAACTCCACAACTAAAAACTCAACAACTAGAAACTCCCCAGCTTGAGACTCCGCAACTTGAAACTCCACAACTAGAAACTCCGCAACTAGAAACTCCACAACATGGGACTCCACAACTAGAAACTCCACAACTAGAAACTTCACAACTCGAAACTCCACTACTAGATACTCCACAACTGGAAACTCGACAACTAGAAACTCAAAATCTAGAGACTCCACAACTTGAAACTCCACAACTAGAGACTCTGCAACTAGAAACTCAACAAGTAGAGACTCCGCAACTCAAACCTAGAAACTCCCCAACTGGAAAATTCACAACTAGATACTCCACAACTAGAAAATCTACAACTAGAAACTCCACAACTACAGACTCCACAACTTGAAACTCCACAAGTTTAAACTCCATAACTTGAAACTCCACAACTAGAAACTCCACAACTAGAAACTCCACAACTGGAAACTCCCCAACTAGAAACTCCGCAACTAGAAACTGCGCAACAGGAGACTCTACAACTAGAAACTCCACAACTAGAAACTCGAAAACTAGAAACTCCACAACTAGAAACTTCACAACTAGAAACTCCGCAACTAGAGACTCCACAACTAGAAACTTCACAACTTGAAACTCCTCAAATAGAAACTCCACAACCAGAAACTCCACAACTAGAAACTCCGCAACTAGAAACTCCGCAACTAGAGACTCCACAATTAGAAACTCCACAACTAGAAACTCCACAACTTCAAACTCCACAAATACCGACTCGGCAACTAGAAATTCAATATCTAGAAACTCTACAACTAGAAACTGCAAAACTAGAGACTTCAAACTAGAAACTCAACAACTAGAAACTCCACAACTAAAAACTCCACAACTGGAAACTCCCCAACTTGAGACTACGCAACTTGAAACTTCACAACTAGAAAGTCCGCTATTAAAAACTCCGCAACTAGAAACTCCGCAACTAGAAACTCCACAACTTAAAACTCCACAACTAGATACTCCACAACTGGAAACTCCACAACTAGATACTTCACAACTGGAAACTCCACAACTACATACTCCACAACTGGAAACTCCACAACTGGAAACTCCACAACTAGACACTCCACAACTAAAAACTCTTCAACTAGAAATTCCTAAACTAGAGACTCCACAATTAAAAAATCTACAACTAGAGACTTCAAACTAGAAACTCAACAGTTAGAAACTCCACAACTAAAAACTCCACAACTAGAAACCCAACATCTTGAGACTCCGCAACTAGAAACTCCACAACTAGGGACTCCGCAACTAGAAACTCCACAACTGGAAACTCCACAACTGGCAACTCCACTACTAGATACTCCACAACTGGAAACTCGGCAACTAGAAACTCCACAACTGGAGACACCACAACTTGAAACTCCACAACTAGAGACTCTGCAACTAGAAACTCCACAACTAGAGACTCCGCAACTCCACAACTCGAAACTCCACAACTGGAAACTCCACAACTGGACACTCCACAACTAAAAACTCTTCAACTAAAAATTCCTAA
The DNA here is from genome assembly GCF_043290135.1 of Rhipicephalus microplus. Taxonomy (NCBI): domain Eukaryota; kingdom Metazoa; phylum Arthropoda; class Arachnida; order Ixodida; family Ixodidae; genus Rhipicephalus; species Rhipicephalus microplus. The sequence continues at coordinate 41,402,886 of NW_027464586.1, forward strand.
ACTAGAGACTCCACAACTAGAGAATATACAACTAGAGACTTCAAACTAGAAACTCAAACACTAGAAACTCCACAACTGGAAACTCCACTACTAGATACTCCACAACTGGAAACTCGGCAACTAGAAACTCCACAACTCGAGACTCCACAACTTGAAACTCCACAACTAAAGACTCTGCAACTAGAAACTCCACATTTCGAAACTCCACTACTGGAAACTCCACAACTAGACACTCCACAACAAAAAACTCTTCAACTAGAAACTCCTAAACTAGAGACTCATCAACTAGAGAATCTACAACTAGAGACTTGAAACTAGAAACTCAACAACTGGAAACTCGACAACTAAAAACTCAACAACTAGAAACTCCACAGCTTGAGACTCCGCAACTTGATACTCCGCAACTTGAAACTTCACAAGTAGAAACTCCGCTATTAAAAACTCCGCAACTAGAAACTCCGCAACTAGAAACTCCACAACTTAAAACTCCACAACTAGATACTCCACAACTGGAAACTCAACAACTAGATACTTCACAACTGGAAACTCCACAACTAGATACTCCACAACTAAAAACTCCACAACTAGAAACTCCACAACTAGAGACTCCACAACTCGAAACTCCACAACTAGAATCTCCACAACTAAAAACTCCACAACCAGAGACTCCGCAACTTCACAACTAGAAACTGCACAACTGGAAACTGCAAATATAGATACTCTGCAACTAGAAACTCCACAACTAGAGACTCCACAACTTGAAACTCCAACACTTTAAACTCCACAACTTGAGACTCCACAACTAGAAACTCCACAACTTGAAACTCCACAGCTTGAGACTCCACAGCTTGAGACTCCGCAACTAGAAACTCCACAACTAGGGACTCCACAACTTGAAACTCCTCAACTAGAGACTTTGCAACTAAAAACTCCACAACTCGAAACTCCTAAACTAGAGACTCCACAACTAGAGAATCTACAACTAGAGACTTCAAACTAGAAACTCAACAACTAGAAACTCCCCAGCTTCAGACTCCGCAACTTGAAACTCCACAGCTAGAAACTCCGCAACTAGAAACTCCACAACTAGGGACTCCACAACTAGAAACTCCACAACTAGAAACTCCACATCTCGAAACTCCACTACTAGATACTCCCCAACTAGAAACTCGACAACTAGAAACTCCACATCTAGAGACTCCACAACTTGAAACTCCACAACTAGAGACTCTGCAACTAGAAACTCAACAACTAGAGACTCCGCAACTCCACAACTAGAAACTCCTTAACTGGAAAATCCACAACTAGATACTCCACAACTAAACAATCTAGAACTAGAAACTCCACAACTATAGACTCCAAAACTTGAAACTCCACAAGTTTAAACTCCACAACTTGAGACTCCACAACTAGAAACTCCACAACTGGAAACTCCCCAACTAGAAACTCCGCAACTAGAAACTCCGCAACAGGAGACTCTACAACTAGAAACTCCAAAACTAGAAACTCCACAACTAGAAACTCCACAACTAGAAACTTCACAACTAGAAACTCCGCAACTAGAGACTCCACAACTAGAAACTCCACAACTAGAAACTCCACAACTGGAAACTCCACAACTAGAAACTCCACAACTAGAGACTCCACAACTCGAAACTCCACAACTAGAAACTCCACAACTAGAAACTCCACAACCAGAGACTCCGCAACTCCACAACTAGAAACTCCACAACTGGAAACTCCACAACTAGATACTCTGCAACTAGAAACTCCACAACTAGAGACTCCACAACTTGAAACTCCACAACTTTAAACTCCACAACTTGAGACTCCACAACTAGAAACTCCACAACTTGAAACTCCACAACTAGAAACTCCACAACCAGAAACTTCACAACTAGAAACTCAACAACTAGAAACTCCACAACTAGAAACTCTGCAACTAGAGATTCCACAACTAGAAACTCAACAACTAGAAACTCCACAACTACAAGCTCCACAAATAGAGACTCGGCTACAAGAAATTTCATGTCTAGAAAGTCCACAACTATAACTCCACAAATGGAAACTCCACAACTAGAAACTCCACAACTATAAACTCCACAACTAGAGACTCCGCAACTAGAAACTCCGCAGCTAGATACTCCACAAATAGAAACTCCGCAGCTAGAAACTACACAACTAGAGACTCCACAACTAGAAACTCCACAACTAGAAACACCACAACTAGAAAACTAGAAACTCCACAACTTGAAACCTGACGACCCTAAGTTACGCAACTACAAAATCCACAGCTAGAGATTCCGCAACTAGAAACTCCACAACTAGAAACTCCACAACTCAAAATTCCACAACTAGAAACTCCCAAACTCGAAACTCCACAACTCGAAACTCCACAACTGGAAACTCCACAACTAGACACTCCACAACTAAAAACTCTTCAACTACAAACTCCTAAACTAGAGACTCCACAACTAAAGAATCTACAACTAGAGACTTCAAACTAGAAACTCAACAAATAGAAACTTCAAAATTCGAAACTCTACTAGAAACTCCACAACTAGACACTCCACAACTAGAAACTCCACAACTAGAGACTCTGCAACTATGGAACTCCGCAACTAGAAACTCCGCATTTAGAAACTCCGCAACAAGAAATTCCACAGCTAGAAACACCACAACTAGACACTCCGCAACTAGAAACTCCACAACTTGAGACGCCGCCACTAGAAACTCCACAACTTGAAACTGCACAACTAGAAACTGCACAACTAGAAACTCTACAACTAGAGACTCCTCAACTATTGAATTCGCAACAGGAACTCCAAAACTAGAGACGCTGCAACTAGAAACTCTACAACTAGAGACTCCACAACTAGAATCTCCACAACTAAAACTCCACAACCAGAGACTCCGCAACTTCACAAATAGAAACTCCACAACTGGAAACTGCACATATAGATACTCTGCAACTAGAAACTCCACAACTAGAGACTCCACAACTTGAAACTCCACAACTTTAAACTCCACAACTTGAGACTCCACAACTACAAACTCCACAACTTGAAACTCCACAGCTTGAGACTCCGCAACTAGAAACTCCACAACTAGGGACTCCACAACTGGAAACTCCGTTACTAGATACTCCACAACTGGAAACTCGGCAACTAGAAACTCCACAACTAGAGACTCCACAACTTGAAACTCCACAACTAGAGACTCTGCAACTAGAAACTCCACAACTCGAAACTCCACAACTAGAAACTCCACAACTAGAGACTCTGCAACTAGAAACTGAATACTTGAGACTCCGCAACTCAACAACTAGAAACTCCACAACTGGAAAATCCACAACTAGATACTCCACAACTAGAAAATCTACAACTAGAAACTCCACAACTATAGACTCCACAACTTGAAACTCCACAAGTTTAAACTCCACAACTTGAGACTCCACAACTAGAAACTCCACAACTGGAAACTCCTCAACTAGAAACTTCAAAACCAGAAACTCCACAACTAGAAACTCCGCCACTAGAAACTCCGCAACTAGAGACTCCACAACTTAAAACTCCACAACTAGAAACTCCACAACTTCAAACTCCACAAATACCGACTCGGCAACTAGAAATTCCATATCTAGAAACTCCACAACTAGAAACTGCAAAACTAGAGACTTCAAACTAGAAACTCAACAACTAGAAACTCCACAACTAAAAACTCCACAACTGGAAACTCCACAACTTGAGACTACGCAACTTGAAACTTCACAACTAGAAAGTCCGCTATTAAAAACTCCGCAACTAGAAACTCCGCAACTAGAAACTCCACAACTAGATACTCCACAATTGGAAACTCCACAACTAGATACTTCACAACTGGAAACTCCACAACTAGATACTCCACAACTAGAGACTCCACAACTCGAAACTCCACAACTAGAAACTCCAAAACTAGAAACTCCACAACCAGAGACTCCGCTACTCCACAACTAGAAACTCCACAACTGGAAACTCCACAACTAGATACTCTGCAACTAGAAACTCCACAACTAGAGACTCCACAACTTGAAACTCCACAACTTTAAACTCCACAACTTCAGACTCCACAACTAGAAACTCCACAACTTGAAACTCCACAACTAGAAACTCCACAACCAGAAACTCCACAACTAGAAACTCCACAACTAGAAACTCCACAACTAGAAACTCTGCAACTAGAGACTCCACAACTAGAAACTCAACAACTAGAAACTCCACAACTACAAGCTCCACAAATAGAGACTCGGCTACAAGAAATTTCATGTCTAGAAAGTCGACAACTATAACTCCATAACTGGAAACTCCACAACTAGAAACTCCACAACTAGAAACTCCACAACTAGAGACTCCGCAACTAGAAACTACGCAGCTAGATACTCCACAAATAGAAACTCCGCAGCTAGAAACTACACAACTAGAGACTCCACAACTAGAAACTCCACAACTAGAAAACTAGAAACTCCACAACTTGAAACCTCACGACGTTAAGTTACGCAACTAGAAAATCCACAGCCAGAGATTCCGCAACTAGAAACTCCACAACTAGAAACTCCACAACTCAAAATTCCACAACTAGAAACTCCAAAACACGAAACTCCACAACTCGAAACTCCACAACTGGAAACTCCACAACTAGACACTCCACAACTAAAAACTCCACAACTAGAAACTCCACAACTAGAGACTCTGCAACTATGGAACTCCGCAACTAGAAACTCCGCATTTAGAAACTCCGCAACAAGAAATTCCACAGCTAGAAACACCACAACTAGACACTCCGCAACTAGAAACTCCACAACTTGAGACAACGCAACTAGAAACTCCACAACTTGAAACTCCACAACTAGAAACTCCATAACTTGAGACTCCGCAACTAGAAACTCCACAACTTGAAGTTCCACATCTAGAAACTCCACAACTTGAGACTCCGCAACTAGAAATTCCACAACTTGAAACTTCCCAACTAGAGACTCCGCAACTAGAAACTCCACAACTAGAAACTCCACAACTAGAAACTTGACAACTAGAGACTCCACAACTAGAAACTCCACAACTAGAAACTCCACAACGAGAAACTGTAAAACTAGAGACTTCACAATTAGAAACTCAACAACTAGAAACTCCACAACTAAAAACTCCTCAACTGGAAACTCCACAACTTGAGACTCCGCAACTTGAAACTCCACAACAATAAACTCCGCTATTAAAAACTCCGCAACTAGAAACTCCGCAACTAGAAACTCCACAACTTGAAACTCCACAACTAGATACTCCACAACTGGAAACTCCACAACTAGATACTTCACAAATGGAAACTCTACAGCTAGATACTCCACAACTGGAAACTCCACAACTAGAAACTCCACAACTAGAGACTCCACAACTAGAAACTCCACGACTAGAAACTCCACAACTAGAAACTCCACAACTAGAGACTCCACAACTCGAAACTCCACAACTGGAAACTCCACAACTGGAAACTCCACAACTAGACACTCCACAACTAAAAACTCTTCAACTAGAAACTCCTAAACTAGAGACTCCACAACTAAAGAATCTACAACTAGAGACTTCAAACTAGAAACTCAACAACTAGAAACTTCAAAATTCGAAACTCTTCTAGAAACTCCACAACTTGAAACTCCACAACTAGGCACTCCACAACTAGAAACTCCACAACTAGAGACTCAGCAACTATGGAACTCCGCAACTAGAAACTCCGCATTTAGAAACTCCACAACAAGAAATTCCACAGCTAGAAACACCACAACTAGACACTCCGCAACTAGAAACTCCACAACTTGAGACGCCGCAACTAGAAACTCCACAACTTAAAACTCCACAACTAGAAACTCCACAACTAGAAACTCTACAACTAGAGACTCCTCAACTATTGAATTCGCAACTAGAAACTCCAAAACTAGAGACGCTGCAACTAGAAACTCTACAACTAGAGACTCCACAACTAGAATCTCCACATTAAAAACTCCACAACCAGAGACTCCACAACTTCACAACTAGAAACTCCACAGCTGGAAACTGCACATATAGATACTCTGCAACTAGAAACTCCACAACTAGAGACTCCACAACTTGAAACTCCACAACTTTAAACTCCACAACTTGAGACTCCACAACTAGAAACTCCACAACTTGAAACTCCACAGCTTGAGACTCCGCAACTAGAAACTCCACAACTAGGGACTCCACAACTGGAAACTCCGTTACTAGATACTCCACAACTGGAAACTCGGCAACTAGAAACTCCACAACTAGAGACTCCACAACTTGAAACTCCACAACTAGAGACTCTGCAACTAGAAACTCCACAACTCGAAACTCCACAACTGGAAACTCCACAACTAGACACTCCACAACAAAAAACTCTTCAACTAGAAACTCCTAAACTAAAGACTCCACAACTAGAGAATCTACAACTAGAGACTTCAAACTAGAAACTCAACAACTAGAAACTCCCCAGCTTGAGACTCCGCAACTTGATACTCCGCAACTTGAAACTTCACAAGTAGAAACTCCGCTATTAAAAACTCCGCAACTAGAAACTCCGCAACTAGAAACTCCACAACTTAAAACTCCACAACTAGATACTCCACAACTGGAAACTCAACAACTAGATACTTCACAACTGGAAACTCCACAACTAGATACTCCACAACTAAAAACTCCACAACTAGAAACTCCACAACTAGAGACTCCACAACTCGAAACTCCACAACTAGAATCTCCACAACTAAAAACTCCACAACCAGAGACTCCGCAACTTCACAACTAGAAACTGCACAACTGGAAACTGCAAATATAGATACTCTGCAACTAGAAACTCCACAACTAGAGACTCCACAACTTGAAACTCCAACACTTTAAACTCCACAACTTGAGACTCCACAACTAGAAACTCCACAACTTGAAACTCCACAGCTTGAGACTCCACAGCTTGAGACTCCGCAACTAGAAACTCCACAACTAGGGACTCCACAACTTGAAACTCCTCAACTAGAGACTTTGCAACTAAAAACTCCACAACTCGAAACTCCTAAACTAGAGACTCCACAACTAGAGAATCTACAACTAGAGACTTCAAACTAGAAACTCAACAACTAGAAACTCCCCAGCTTCAGACTCCGCAACTTGAAACTCCACAGCTAGAAACTCCGCAACTAGAAACTCCACAACTAGGGACTCCACAACTAGAAACTCCACAACTAGAAACTCCACATCTCGAAACTCCACTACTAGATACTCCCCAACTAGAAACTCGACAACTAGAAACTCCACATCTAGAGACTCCACAACTTGAAACTCCACAACTAGAGACTCTGCAACTAGAAACTCAACAACTAGAGACTCCGCAACTCCACAACTAGAAACTCCTTAACTGGAAAATCCACAACTAGATACTCCACAACTAAACAATCTAGAACTAGAAACTCCACAACTATAGACTCCAAAACTTGAAACTCCACAAGTTTAAACTCCACAACTTGAGACTCCACAACTAGAAACTCCACAACTGGAAACTCCCCAACTAGAAACTCCGCAACTAGAAACTCCGCAACAGGAGACTCTACAACTAGAAACTCCAAAACTAGAAACTCCACAACTAGAAACTCCACAACTAGAAACTTCACAACTAGAAACTCCGCAACTAGAGACTCCACAACTAGAAACTCCACAACTAGAAACTCCACAACTGGAAACTCCACAACTAGAAACTCCACAACTAGAGACTCCACAACTCGAAACTCCACAACTAGAAACTCCACAACTAGAAACTCCACAACCAGAGACTCCGCAACTCCACAACTAGAAACTCCACAACTGGAAACTCCACAACTAGATACTCTGCAACTAGAAACTCCACAACTAGAGACTCCACAACTTGAAACTCCACAACTTTAAACTCCACAACTTGAGACTCCACAACTAGAAACTCCACAACTTGAAACTCCACAACTAGAAACTCCACAACCAGAAACTTCACAACTAGAAACTCAACAACTAGAAACTCCACAACTAGAAACTCTGCAACTAGAGATTCCACAACTAGAAACTCAACAACTAGAAACTCCACAACTACAAGCTCCACAAATAGAGACTCGGCTACAAGAAATTTCATGTCTAGAAAGTCCACAACTATAACTCCACAAATGGAAACTCCACAACTAGAAACTCCACAACTATAAACTCCACAACTAGAGACTCCGCAACTAGAAACTCCGCAGCTAGATACTCCACAAATAGAAACTCCGCAGCTAGAAACTACACAACTAGAGACTCCACAACTAGAAACTCCACAACTAGAAACACCACAACTAGAAAACTAGAAACTCCACAACTTGAAACCTGACGACCCTAAGTTACGCAACTACAAAATCCACAGCTAGAGATTCCGCAACTAGAAACTCCACAACTAGAAACTCCACAACTCAAAATTCCACAACTAGAAACTCCCAAACTCGAAACTCCACAACTCGAAACTCCACAACTGGAAACTCCACAACTAGACACTCCACAACTAAAAACTCTTCAACTACAAACTCCTAAACTAGAGACTCCACAACTAAAGAATCTACAACTAGAGACTTCAAACTAGAAACTCAACAAATAGAAACTTCAAAATTCGAAACTCTACTAGAAACTCCACAACTAGACACTCCACAACTAGAAACTCCACAACTAGAGACTCTGCAACTATGGAACTCCGCAACTAGAAACTCCGCATTTAGAAACTCCGCAACAAGAAATTCCACAGCTAGAAACACCACAACTAGACACTCCGCAACTAGAAACTCCACAACTTGAGACGCCGCCACTAGAAACTCCACAACTTGAAACTGCACAACTAGAAACTGCACAACTAGAAACTCTACAACTAGAGACTCCTCAACTATTGAATTCGCAACAGGAACTCCAAAACTAGAGACGCTGCAACTAGAAACTCTACAACTAGAGACTCCACAACTAGAATCTCCACAACTAAAACTCCACAACCAGAGACTCCGCAACTTCACAAATAGAAACTCCACAACTGGAAACTGCACATATAGATACTCTGCAACTAGAAACTCCACAACTAGAGACTCCACAACTTGAAACTCCACAACTTTAAACTCCACAACTTGAGACTCCACAACTACAAACTCCACAACTTGAAACTCCACAGCTTGAGACTCCGCAACTAGAAACTCCACAACTAGGGACTCCACAACTGGAAACTCCGTTACTAGATACTCCACAACTGGAAACTCGGCAACTAGAAACTCCACAACTAGAGACTCCACAACTTGAAACTCCACAACTAGAGACTCTGCAACTAGAAACTCCACAACTCGAAACTCCACAACTAGAAACTCCACAACTAGAGACTCTGCAACTAGAAACTGAATACTTGAGACTCCGCAACTCAACAACTAGAAACTCCACAACTGGAAAATCCACAACTAGATACTCCACAACTAGAAAATCTACAACTAGAAACTCCACAACTATAGACTCCACAACTTGAAACTCCACAAGTTTAAACTCCACAACTTGAGACTCCACAACTAGAAACTCCACAACTGGAAACTCCTCAACTAGAAACTTCAAAACCAGAAACTCCACAACTAGAAACTCCGCCACTAGAAACTCCGCAACTAGAGACTCCACAACTTAAAACTCCACAACTAGAAACTCCACAACTTCAAACTCCACAAATACCGACTCGGCAACTAGAAATTCCATATCTAGAAACTCCACAACTAGAAACTGCAAAACTAGAGACTTCAAACTAGAAACTCAACAACTAGAAACTCCACAACTAAAAACTCCACAACTGGAAACTCCACAACTTGAGACTACGCAACTTGAAACTTCACAACTAGAAAGTCCGCTATTAAAAACTCCGCAACTAGAAACTCTGCAACTAGAAACTCCACAACTAGATACTCCACAATTGGAAACTCCACAACTAGATACTTCACAACTGGAAACTCCACAACTAGATACTCCACAACTAGAGACTCCACAACTCGAAACTCCACAACTAGAAACTCCAAAACTAGAAACTCCACAACCAGAGACTCCGCTACTCCACAACTAGAAACTCCACAACTGGAAACTCCACAACTAGATACTCTGCAACTAGAAACTCCACAACTAGAGACTCCACAACTTGAAACTCCACAACTTTAAACTCCACAACTTCAGACTCCACAACTAGAAACTCCACAACTTGAAACTCCACAACTAGAAACTCCACAACCAGAAACTCCACAACTAGAAACTCCACAACTAGAAACTCCACAACTAGAAACTCTGCAACTAGAGACTCCACAACTAGAAACTCAACAACTAGAAACTCCACAACTACAAGCTCCACAAATAGAGACTCGGCTACAAGAAATTTCATGTCTAGAAAGTCGACAACTATAACTCCATAACTGGAAACTCCACAACTAGAAACTCCACAACTAGAAACTCCACAACTAGAGACTCCGCAACTAGAAACTACGCAGCTAGATACTCCACAAATAGAAACTCCGCAGCTAGAAACTACACAACTAGAGACTCCACAACTAGAAACTCCACAACTAGAAACTCCACAACTAGAAAACTAGAAACTCCACAACTTGAAACCTCACGACGTTAAGTTACGCAACTAGAAAATCCACAGCCAGAGATTCCGCAACTAGAAACTCCACAACTAGAAACTCCACAACTCAAAATTCCACAACTAGAAACTCCAAAACACGAAACTCCACAACTCGAAACTCCACAACTGGAAACTCCACAACTAGACACTCCACAACTAAAAACTCCACAACTAGAAACTCCACAACTAGAGACTCTGCAACTATGGAACTCCGCAACTAGAAACTCCGCATTTAGAAACTCCGCAACAAGAAATTCCACAGCTAGAAACACCACAACTAGACACTCCGCAACTAGAAACTCCACAACTTGAGACAACGCAACTAGAAACTCCACAACTTGAAACTCCACAACTAGAAACTCCATAACTTGAGACTCCGCAACTAGAAACTCCACAACTTGAAGTTCCACATCTAGAAACTCCACAACTTGAGACTCCGCAACTAGAAATTCCACAACTTGAAACTTCCCAACTAGAGACTCCGCAACTAGAAACTCCACAACTAGAAACTCCACAACTAGAAACTTGACAACTAGAGACTCCACAACTAGAAACTCCACAACTAGAAACTCCACAACGAGAAACTGTAAAACTAGAGACTTCACAATTAGAAACTCAACAACTAGAAACTCCACAACTAAAAACTCCTCAACTGGAAACTCCACAACTTGAGACTCCGCAACTTGAAACTCCACAACAATAAACTCCGCTATTAAAAACTCCGCAACTAGAAACTCCGCAACTAGAAACTCCACAACTTGAAACTCCACAACTAGATACTCCACAACTGAAAACTCCACAACTAGATACTTCACAAATGGAAACTCTACAGCTAGATACTCCACAACTGGAAACTCCACAACTAGAAACTCCACAACTAGAGACTCCACAACTAGAAACTCCACGACTAGAAACTCCACAACTAGAAACTCCACAACTAGAGACTCCACAACTCGAAACTCCACAACTGGAAACTCCACAACTGGAAACTCCACAACTAGACACTCCACAACTAAAACTCTTCAACTAGAAACTCCTAAACTAGAGACTCCACAACTAAAGAATCTACAACTAGAGACTTCAAACTAGAAACTCAACAACTAGAAACTTCAAAATTCGAAACTCTTCTAGAAACTCCACAACTTGAAACTCCACAACTAGGCACTCCACAACTAGAAACTCCACAACTAGAGACTCAGCAACTATGGAACTCCGCAACTAGAAACTCCGCATTTAGAAACTCCACAACAAGAAATTCCACAGCTAGAAACACCACAACTAGACACTCCGCAACTAGAAACTCCACAACTTGAGACGCCGCAACTAGAAACTCCACAACTTAAAACTCCACAACTAGAAACTCCACAACTAGAAACTCTACAACTAGAGACTCCTCAACTATTGAATTCGCAACTAGAAACTCCAAAACTAGAGACGCTGCAACTAGAAACTCTACAACTAGAGACTCCACAACTAGAATCTCCACATTAAAAACTCCACAACCAGAGACTCCACAACTTCACAACTAGAAACTCCACAGCTGGAAACTGCACATATAGATACTCTGCAACTAGAAACTCCACAACTAGAGACTCCACAACTTGAAACTCCACAACTTTAAACTCCACAACTTGAGACTCCACAACTAGAAACTCCACAACTTGAAACTCCACAGCTTGAGACTCCGCAACTAGAAACTCCACAACTAGGGACTCCACAACTGGAAACTCCGTTACTAGATACTCCACAACTGGAAACTCGGCAACTAGAAACTCCACAACTAGAGACTCCACAACTTGAAACTCCACAACTAGAGACTCTGCAACTAGAAACTCCACAACTCGAAACTCCACAACTGGAAACTCCACAACTAGACACTCCACAACAAAAAACTCTTCAACTAGAAACTCCTAAACTAAAGACTCCACAACTAGAGAATCTACAACTAGAGACTTCAAACTAGAAACTCAACAACTAGAAACTCCCCAGCTTGAGACTCCGCAACTTGAAACTCCACAGCTAGAAACTCCGCAACTAGAAACTCCACAACTAGGGACTCCACAACTAGAAACTGCGCTATTAAAAACTCCGCAACTAGAAACTCCGCAACTAGAAACTCCACAACTTAAAACTCCACAACTAGATACTCCACAACTGGAAACTCCACAACTGGATACTCCACAACTGGAAACTCCACAACTAGAAACTCCACAACTAGAGGCTCCACAACTCGAAACTCCACAACTAGAAACTCCACAACTAGAAACTCCACAACCAGAGACTCCGCAACTCCACAACTAGAAACTCCACAACTGGAAACTCCACAACTAGATACTCTGCAACTAGAAAATCTACAACTAGAAACTCCACAACTATAGACTCCAAAACTTGAAACTCCACAAGTTTAAACTCCACAACTTGAGACTCCACAACTAGAAACTCCACAACTAGAAACTCCACAACTGGAAACTCCCCAACTAGAAACTCCGCAACTAGAAACTCCGCAACAGGAGACTCTACAACTAGAAACTCCAAAACTAGAAACTCCACAACTAGAAACTCCACAACTAGAAACTTCACAACTAGAAATTCCGCAACTAGAGACTCCACAACTAGAAACTCCACAACTTAAAACTCCACAACTAGATACTCCACATCTCGAAACTCCACTACTAGATACTCCACAACTGGAAACTCGACAGCTAGAAACTCCACATCTAGAGACTCCACAACTTGAAACTCCACAACTAGAGACTCTGCAACTAGAAACTCAACAACTAGAGACTCCGCAACTCAACAACTAGAAACTCCACAACTGGAAAATCCACAACTAGATACTCCACAACTAGAAAATCTACAACTAGAAACTCCACAACTATAGACTCCAAAACTTGAAACTCCACAAGTTTAAACTCCACAACTTGAGACTCCACAACTAGAAACTCCACAACTAGAAACTCCACAACTGGAAACTCCCCAACTAGAAACTCCGCAACTAGAAACTCCGCAACAGGAGACTCTACAACTAGAAACTCCGCAACTAGAAACTCCGCAACTAGAGACTCCACAACTAGAAACTCCACAACTTCAAACTCCACAAATACAGACTCGGCAACTAGAAATTCCATATCTAGAAACTCCACAACTAGAAACTGCAAAACTAGAGACTTCACAACTAGAAACTCAACAACTAGAAACTCCACAACTAAAAACTCCACAACTGGAAACTCCACAACTTGAGACTCCGCAACTTGAAACTTCACAACTAGAAACTGCGCTATTAAAAACTCCGCAACTAGAAACTCCGCAACTAGAAACTCCACAACTTAAAACTCCACAACTAGATACTCCACAACTGGAAACTCCACAACTGGATACATCACAACTGGAAACTCCACAACTAGAAACTCCACAACTAGAGGCTCCACAACTCGAAACTCCACAACTAGAAACTCCACAACTAGAAACTCCACAACCAGAGACTCCGCAACTCCACAACTAGAAACTCCACAACTGGAAACTCCACAACTAGATACTCTGCAACTAGAAACTCCACAACTAGAGACTCCACAACTTGAAACTCCACAACTTTAAACTCCACAACTTGAGACTCCACAACTAGAAACTCCACAACTTGAAACTCCACAACTAGAAACTCCACAACCAGAAACTCCACAACTATAAACTCCACAACTAGAAACTCCACAACTAGAAACTCTGCAACTAGAGACTCCACAACCAGAAACTCAACAACTAGAAACTCCACAACTACAAGCTCCACAAATACAGACTCGGCTACAAGAAATTTCATGTCTAGAAAGTCCACAACTATAACTCCACAAATGGAAACTCCACAACTAGAAACTCCACAACTAGAAACTCCACAACTAGAGACTCCGCAACTAGAAACTCCTAAGCTAGATACTCCACAAATAGAAACTCCGCAGCAAGAAACTACACAACTAGAGACTCCACAACTAGAAACTCCACAACTTGAAACCTCACGACCCTAAGTTACGCAACTACAAAATCCACAGCTAGAGATTCCGCAACTAGAAACTCCACAACTCAAAATTCCACAACTAGAAACTCCAAAACTCGAAACTCCACAACTCGAAACTCAACAATTGGAAACTCCACAACTAGACACTCCACAACTAAAAACTGTTCAACTAGAAACTCCTAAACTAGAGACTCCACAACTATAATAATCTACAACTAGAGACTTCAAACTAGAAACTCAACAACTACAAACTTCAAAATTCGAAACTCTACTAGAAACTCCATAACTTGAAACTTCACAACTAGACACTCCACAACTAGAAACTCCACAACTAGAGACTCTGCAACTATGGAACTCCGCAACTAGAAACTCCGCATTTAGAAACTCCGCAACAAGAAATTCCACAGCTAGAAACACCACAACTAGACACTCCGCAACTAGAAACTCCACAACTTGAGACGCCGCAACTAGAAACTCCACAACTTGAAACTCCACAACTAGAAACTCCACAACTAGAAACTCTACAACTAGAGGCTCCTCAACTAGAGAATTCGCAACTAGAAACTCCAAAACTAGAGACGCTGCAACTAGAAACTCTACAACTAGAGACTCCACAACTAGAAACTCCACAACTCGAAATTCCACAACTCAAAACTCCACAACTTGAAACTCCACAACTAGAAACTCCATAATTTGAGACTCCGCAACTAGAAACTCCACAACTTGAAGTTCCACAACTAGAAACTCCACAACTTGAGACTCCGCAACTACAAACTCCACAACTTGAAACTTCACAACTAGAGACTCCGCAACTAGAAACTCCACAACCAGAAACTCCACAACTAGAAACTCCACAACTAGAAACTTCATAACTAGAGACTCCACAACTAGAAACTCCACAACTAGAAACTACACAACTTGAAACTCCACAACTAGAGACTCCACAACTAGAAACTCCAAAACTAGAAACTCCACAACTACAAACTCCACAAATAGAGACTCGGCATCTAGAAATTTCATATCTAGAAACTCCACAACGAGAAACTGTAAAACTAGAGACTTCACAACTAGAAACTCAACAACTAGAAACTCCACAACTAAAAACTCCACAACTGGAAACTCCACAACTTGAGACTCCGCAACTTGAAACTCCACAACAATAAACTCCGCTATTAAAAACTCCGCAACTAGAAACTGCGCAACTAGAAATTCCACAACTTGAAACTCCACAACTAGATACTGCACAACTGGAAACTTCACAACTAGATACTTCACAAATGGAAACTCCACAACTAGATACTCCACAACTGGAAACTCCACAACTAGAAACTCCACAACTAGAAACTCCACAACTAGAGACTCCGCAATTCCACAACTAGAAACTCCACAACTGGAAACTCCGCAACTAGAAACTCAACAACTAGAAACTCCCCAGCTTGAGACTCCGCAACTTGAAACTCCACAACTAGAAACTCCGCAACTAGAAACTCCACAACTAGGGACTCCACAACTAGAAACTCCACAACTAGAAACTCCACATCTCGAAACTCCACTACTAGATACTCCACAACTGGAAACTCGACAACTAGAAACTCCACATCTAGAGACTCCACAACTTGAAACTCCACAACTAGAGACTCTGCAACTAGAAACTCAATACTTGAGACTCCGCAACTCAACAACAAGAAAATCCACAACTGGAAAATCCACAACTAGATACTCCACAACTAGAAAATCTACAACTAGAAACTCCACAACTATAGACTCCACAACTTGAAACTCCACAAGTTTAAACTCCACAACTTGAGACTCCACAACTAGAAACTCCACAACTGGAAACTCCCCAACTAGAAACTCCGCAACTAGAAACTCCGCAACAGGAGACTGTACAACTAGATACTCCAAAACTAGAAACTCCACAACTAGAAACTCCACAAATAGAGACTCTGTAATGCCCTACGGGCCCTGAGGGTATTCTAATAAATAAATAAATAAACTAGAAACTTCACAACTAGAAACTCCGCAACTAGAGACTCCACAACTAGAAACTTCACAACTTGAAACTCCTCAACTAGAAACTCCAAAACCAGAAACTCCACAACTAGAAACTCCGCAACTAGAAACTCCGCAACTA
Source organism: Rhipicephalus microplus (assembly GCF_043290135.1). NCBI lineage: Eukaryota > Metazoa > Arthropoda > Arachnida > Ixodida > Ixodidae > Rhipicephalus > Rhipicephalus microplus. The sequence goes on from NW_027464586.1 coordinate 41,419,718, forward strand.
GAGACTCCACAACTAAAAACTCCACAACTAGAAACTCCACAACTTCAAACTCCACAAATACAGACTCGGCAACTAGAAATTCCATATCTAGAAACTCCACAACTAGAAACTGCAAAACTAGAGACTTCACAACTAGAAACTCAACAACTAGAAACTCCACAACTAAAAACTCCACAACTGGAAACTCCACAACTTGAGACTCCGCAACTTGAAACTTCACAACTAGAAACTGCGCTATTAAAAACTCCGCAACTAGAAACTCCGCAACTAGAAACTCCACAACTTAAAACTTCACAACTAGATACTCCACAACTGGAAACTCCACAACTAGATACTCCACAACTGGAAACTCCACAACTAGAAACTCCACAACTAGAGACTCCACAACTCGAAACTCCACAACTAGAAACTCCTAAACTAGAAACTCCACAACCAAAGACTCCGCTACTCCACAACTAGAAACTCCACAACTGGAAACTCCACAACTAGATACTCTGCAACTAGAAACTCCACAACTAGAGACTCCACAACTTGAAACTCCACAACTTTAAACTCCACAACTTCAGACTCCACAACTAGAAACTCCACAACTTGAAACTCCACAACTAGAAACTCCACAACCAGAAACTCCACAACTAGAAACTCCACAACTAGAAACTCCACAACTAGAAACTCTGCATCTAGAGACTCCACAACTAGAAACTCAACAACTAGAAACTCCACAACTACAAGCTCCACAAATAGAGACTCCGCAACTAGAAACTCCGCAACAGGAGACTCTACAACTAGAAACTCCACAACTAGAAACTCCAAAACTAGAAACTCCACAACTAGAAACTTCACAACTAGAAACTCCGCAACTAGAGACTCCACACCTAGAAACTCCACAACTTGAAACTCCTCAACTAGAAACTCCACAACCAGAAACTCCACAACTAGAAACTCTGCAACTAGAAACTCCGCAACTAGAGACTCCTAAACTAGAAACTCCACAACTAGAGACTCCACAACTGGAAACTCCACAAATAGATACTCTGCAACTAGAAACTCCACAACAAGAGACTCCACAACTTGAAACTCCACAACTTGAAACTCCACAACTTGAGACTCCACAACTAGAAACTCCACAACTTGAAACTCCACAGCTTGAGACTCCGCAACTAGAAACTCCACAACTAGAGACTCCACAACTGGAAACTCTACTACTAGATACTCCACAACTGGAAACTCGGCAACTAGAAACTCCACAACTAGAGACTCCACAACTTGAAACTCCACAACTAGAGACTCTGCAACTAGATAATCCACAACTCGAAACTCCAAAACTGGAAACTCCACAACTAGACACTCAACAACAAAAAACTGTTCAACTAGAAACTCCTTAACTAGAGACTCCACAACTAGAGAATCTACAACTAGAGACTTCAAACTAGAAACTAAACAACTAGAAACTCCACAACTAAAAACTCAACAACTAGAAACTCCACAACTAGAAACTCCGCAACTAGAGACTCCACAACTAGAAACTCCAAAACTCGAAACTCCACAACTGGAAACTCCACAACTAGATACTCCGCAACTAGAAACTCCACAACTAGAGACTCCACAACTTGAAACTCCACAACTAGAAACTCCACAACTAGAAACTCTGCAACTAGAGACTCCACAACTAGAAACTCCACAACTAGAAACTCCAAAACTACAAACTCCACAAATAGAGACTCAGCTACAAGAAATTTCATGTCTAGAAAGTCCACCACTAAAAACTCCACAACTGGAAATTCCACAACTAGAAACTCCACAACTAGAAACTCCACAGCTAGAGATTCCGCAACTAGAAACTCCACAACCAGAGACTCCGCAACTAGAAACTCCGCAGCTAGAAACTCCACAAATAGAAAATCCGCAACTAGAAACTCCGCAGCTAGAAACTACACAACCAGAGACTCCACAAATAGAAACTCCACAACTAGAAACTCCACAACTGGAAACTCCCCAACTAGAAACTCCGCAACTAGAAACTCCGCAACTAGAAACTCCGCAACAGGAGACTCTACAACTAGAAACTCCACAACTAGAAACTCCAAAACTAGAAACTTCACAACTAGAAACTCCGCAACTAGAGACTCCACACCTAGAAACTCCACAACTTGAAACTCCTCAACTAGAAACTCCACAACCAGAAACTCCACAACTAGAAACTCCGCAACTAGAAACTCCGCAACTAGAGACTCCTAAACTAGAAACTCCACAACTACAAACTCCACAACTACAAACTCCACAAATACAGATTTGGCAACTAGAAATTCTATATCTAGAAACTCCACAGCTAGAAACTGCAAAACTAGAGACTTCACAACTAGAAACTCAACAACTAGAAACTCCACAACTAAAAACTCCACAACTGGAAACTCCACAACTTGAGACTCCGCAACTTGAAACTTCACAACTAGAAACCCCGCTATTAAAAACTCCGCAACTAGAAAATCCGCAACTAGAAACTCCACAACTTAAAACTCCACAACTAGATACTCCACAACTGGAAACTCCACAACTAGATAATTCACAACTGGAAACTCCACAACTAGATACTCCACAACTAAAAACTCCACAACTAGAAACTCCACAACTAGAGACTCCACAACTGGAAACTCCACAACTAGAAACTCCACAACTAAAAACTCCACAACCAGAGACTCCGCGACTTCACAACTAGAAACTCCACAACTGGAAACTCCACAAATAGATACTCTGCAACTAGAAACTCCACAACAAGAGACTCCACAACTTGAAACTCCACAACTTTAAACTCCACAACTTGAGACTCCACAACTAGAAACTCCACAACTTGAAACTCCACAGCTTGAGACTCCGCAACTAGAAACTCCACAACTAGAGACTCCACAACTGGAAACTCTACTACTAGATATTCCACAACTGGAAACTCGGCAACTAGAAACTCCACAACTAGAGAGTCCACAACTTGAAACTCCACAACTAGAGACTCTGCTACTAGAAAATCCACAACTCGAAACTCCACAACTGGAAACTCCACAACTAGACACTCAACAACAAAAAACTGTTCAACTAGAAACTCCTAAACTAGAGACTCCACAACTAGAGAATCTACAACTAGAGACTTCAAACTAGAAACTAAACAACTAGAAACTCCACAACTAAAAACTCAACAACTAGAAACTCCCCAGCTTGAGACTCCGCAACTTGAAACTCCACAACTAGAAACTCCGCAACTAGAAACTCCACAACATGGGACTCCACAACTAGAAACTCCACAACTAGAAACTTCACAACTCGAAACTCCACTACTAGATACTCCACAACTGGAAACTCGACAACTAGAAACTCAAAATCTAGAGACTCCACAACTTGAAACTCCACAACTAGAGACTCTGCAACTAGAAACTCAACAAGTAGAGACTCCGCAACTCAAACCTAGAAACTCCCCAACTGGAAAATTCACAACTAGATACTCCACAACTAGAAAATCTACAACTAGAAACTCCACAACTACAGACTCCACAACTTGAAACTCCACAAGTTTAAACTCCATAACTTGAAACTCCACAACTAGAAACTCCACAACTAGAAACTCCACAACTGGAAACTCCCCAACTAGAAACTCCGCAACTAGAAACTGCGCAACAGGAGACTCTACAACTAGAAACTCCACAACTAGAAACTCGAAAACTAGAAACTCCACAACTAGAAACTTCACAACTAGAAACTCCGCAACTAGAGACTCCACAACTAGAAACTTCACAACTTGAAACTCCTCAAATAGAAACTCCACAACCAGAAACTCCACAACTAGAAACTCCGCAACTAGAAACTCCGCAACTAGAGACTCCACAATTAGAAACTCCACAACTAGAAACTCCACAACTTCAAACTCCACAAATACCGACTCGGCAACTAGAAATTCAATATCTAGAAACTCTACAACTAGAAACTGCAAAACTAGAGACTTCAAACTAGAAACTCAACAACTAGAAACTCCACAACTAAAAACTCCACAACTGGAAACTCCCCAACTTGAGACTACGCAACTTGAAACTTCACAACTAGAAAGTCCGCTATTAAAAACTCCGCAACTAGAAACTCCGCAACTAGAAACTCCACAACTTAAAACTCCACAACTAGATACTCCACAACTGGAAACTCCACAACTAGATACTTCACAACTGGAAACTCCACAACTACATACTCCACAACTGGAAACTCCACAACTGGAAACTCCACAACTAGACACTCCACAACTAAAAACTCTTCAACTAGAAATTCCTAAACTAGAGACTCCACAATTAAAAAATCTACAACTAGAGACTTCAAACTAGAAACTCAACAGTTAGAAACTCCACAACTAAAAACTCCACAACTAGAAACCCAACATCTTGAGACTCCGCAACTAGAAACTCCACAACTAGGGACTCCGCAACTAGAAACTCCACAACTGGAAACTCCACAACTGGCAACTCCACTACTAGATACTCCACAACTGGAAACTCGGCAACTAGAAACTCCACAACTGGAGACACCACAACTTGAAACTCCACAACTAGAGACTCTGCAACTAGAAACTCCACAACTAGAGACTCCGCAACTCCACAACTCGAAACTCCACAACTGGAAACTCCACAACTGGACACTCCACAACTAAAAACTCTTCAACTAAAAATTCCTAAACTAGAGACTCCACAACTAGAGAATATACAACTAGAGACTTCAAACTAGAAACTCAAACACTAGAAACTCCACAACTGGAAACTCCACTACTAGATACTCCACAACTGGAAACTCGGCAACTAGAAACTCCACAACTCGAGACTCCACAACTTGAAACTCCACAACTAAAGACTCTGCAACTAGAAACTCCACATTTCGAAACTCCACTACTGGAAACTCCACAACTAGACACTCCACAACAAAAAACTCTTCAACTAGAAACTCCTAAACTAGAGACTCATCAACTAGAGAATCTACAACTAGAGACTTGAAACTAGAAACTCAACAACTGGAAACTCGACAACTAAAAACTCAACAACTAGAAACTCCACAGCTTGAGACTCCGCAACTTGATACTCCGCAACTTGAAACTTCACAAGTAGAAACTCCGCTATTAAAAACTCCGCAACTAGAAACTCCGCAACTAGAAACTCCACAACTTAAAACTCCACAACTAGATACTCCACAACTGGAAACTCAACAACTAGATACTTCACAACTGGAAACTCCACAACTAGATACTCCACAACTAAAAACTCCACAACTAGAAACTCCACAACTAGAGACTCCACAACTCGAAACTCCACAACTAGAATCTCCACAACTAAAAACTCCACAACCAGAGACTCCGCAACTTCACAACTAGAAACTGCACAACTGGAAACTGCAAATATAGATACTCTGCAACTAGAAACTCCACAACTAGAGAGTCCACAACTTGAAACTCCAACACTTTAAACTCCACAACTTGAGACTCCACAACTAGAAACTCCACAACTTGAAACTCCACAGCTTGAGACTCCACAGCTTGAGACTCCGCAACTAGAAACTCCACAACTAGGGACTCCACAACTTGAAACTCCTCAACTAGAGACTTTGCAACTAGAAACTCCACAACTCGAAACTCCTAAACTAGAGACTCCACAACTAGAGAATCTACAACTAGAGACTTCAAACTAGAAACTCAACAACTAGAAACTCCCCAGCTTCAGACTCCGCAACTTGAAACTCCACAGCTAGAAACTCCGCAACTAGAAACTCCACAACTAGGGACTCCACAACTAGAAACTCCACAACTAGAAACTCCACATCTCGAAACTCCACTACTAGATACTCCCCAACTGGAAACTCGACAACTAGAAACTCCACATCTAGAGACTCCACAACTTGAAACTCCACAACTAGAGACTCTGCAACTAGAAACTCAACAACTAGAGACTCCGCAACTCCACAACTAGAAACTCCTTAACTGGAAAATCCACAACTAGATACTCCACAACTAAACAATCTAGAACTAGAAACTCCACAACTATAGACTCCAAAACTTGAAACTCCACAAGTTTAAACTCCACAACTTGAGACTCCACAACTAGAAACTCCACAACTGGAAACTCCCCAACTAGAAACTCCGCAACTAGAAACTCCGCAACAGGAGACTCTACAACTAGAAACTCCAAAACTAGAAACTCCACAACTAGAAACTCCACAACTAGAAACTTCACAACTAGAAACTCCGCAACTAGAGACTCCACAACTAGAAACTCCACAACTAGAAACTCCACAACTGGAAACTCCACAACTAGAAACTCCACAACTAGAGACTCCACAACTCGAAACTCCACAACTAGAAACTCCACAACTAGAAACTCCACAACCAGAGACTCCGCAACTCCACAACTAGAAACTCCACAACTGGAAACTCCACAACTAGATACTCTGCAACTAGAAACTCAACAAGTAGAGACTCCGCAACTCAAACCTAGAAACTCCCCAACTGGAAAATTCACAACTAGATACTCCACAACTAGAAAATCTACAACTAGAAACTCCACAACTACAGACTCCACAACTTGAAACTCCACAAGTTTAAACTCCATAACTTGAAACTCCACAACTAGAAACTCCACAACTGGAAACTCCACAACTGGAAACTCCCCAACTAGAAACTCCGCAACTAGAAACTGCGCAACAGGAGACTCTACAACTAGAAACTCCACAACTAGAAACTCGAAAACTAGAAACTCCACAACTAGAAACTTCACAACTAGAAACTCCGCAACTAGAGACTCCACAACTAGAAACTTCACAACTTGAAACTCCTCAAATAGAAACTCCACAACCAGAAACTCCACAACTAGAAACTCCGCAACTAGAAACTCCGCAACTAGAGACTCCACAATTAGAAACTCCACAACTAGAAACTCCACAACTTCAAACTCCACAAATACCGACTCGGCAACTAGAAATTCAATATCTAGAAACTCTACAACTAGAAACTGCAAAACTAGAGACTTCAAACTAGAAACTCAACAACTAGAAACTCCACAACTAAAAACTCCACAACTGGAAACTCCCCAACTTGAGACTACGCAACTTGAAACTTCACAACTAGAAAGTCCGCTATTAAAAACTCCGCAACTAGAAACTCCGCAACTAGAAACTCCACAACTTAAAACTCCACAACTAGATACTCCACAACTGGAAACTCCACAACTAGATACTTCACAACTGGAAACTCCACAACTACATACTCCACAACTGGAAACTCCACAACTGGAAACTCCACAACTAGACACTCCACAACTAAAAACTCTTCAACTAGAAATTCCTAAACTAGAGACTCCACAATTAAAAAATCTACAACTAGAGACTTCAAACTAGAAACTCAACAGTTAGAAACTCCACAACTAAAAACTCCACAACTAGAAACCCAACATCTTGAGACTCCGCAACTAGAAACTCCACAACTAGGGACTCCGCAACTAGAAACTCCAACACTGGAAACTCCACAACTGGCAACTCCACTACTAGATACTCCACAACTGGAAACTCGGCAACTAGAAACTCCACAACTGGAGACACCACAACTTGAAACTCCACAACTAGAGACTCTGCAACTAGAAACTCCACAACTAGAGACTCCGCAACTCCACAACTCGAAACTCCACAACTGGAAACTCCACAACTGGACACTCCACAACTAAAAACTCTTCAACTAAAAATTCCTAAACTAGAGACTCCACAACTAGAGAATATACAACTAGAGACTTCAAACTAGAAACTCAAACACTAGAAACTCCACAACTGGAAACTCCACTACTAGATACTCCACAACTGGAAACTCGGCAACTAGAAACTCCACAACTCGAGACTCCACAACTTGAAACTCCACAACTAAAGACTCTGCAACTAGAAACTCCACATTTCGAAACTCCACTACTGGAAACTCCACAACTAGACACTCCACAACAAAAAACTCTTCAACTAGAAACTCCTAAACTAGAGACTCATCAACTTGAGAATCTACAACTAGAGACTTGAAACTAGAAACTCAACAACTGGAAACTCGACAACTAAAAACTCAACAACTAGAAACTCCACAGCTTGAGACTCCGCAACTTGATACTCCGCAACTTGAAACTTCACAAGTAGAAACTCCGCTATTAAAAACTCCGCAACTAGAAACTCCGCAACTAGAAACTCCACAACTTAAAACTCCACAACTAGATACTCCACAACTGGAAACTCAACAACTAGATACTTCACAACTGGAAACTCCACAACTAGATACTCCACAACTAAAAACTCCACAACTAGAAACTCCACAACTAGAGACTCCACAACTCGAAACTCCACAACTAGAATCTCCACAACTAAAAACTCCACAACCAGAGACTCCGCAACTTCACAACTAGAAACTGCACAACTGGAAACTGCAAATATAGATACTCTGCAACTAGAAACTCCACAACTAGAGACTCCACAACTTGAAACTCCAACACTTTAAACTCCACAACTTGAGACTCCACAACTAGAAACTCCACAACTTGAAACTCCACAGCTTGAGACTCCACAGCTTGAGACTCCGCAACTAGAAACTCCACAACTAGGGACTCCACAACTTGAAACTCCTCAACTAGAGACTTTGCAACTAGAAACTCCACAACTCGAAACTCCTAAACTAGAGACTCCACAACTAGAGAATCTACAACTAGAGACTTCAAACTAGAAACTCAACAACTAGAAACTCCCCAGCTTCAGACTCCGCAACTTGAAACTCCACAGCTAGAAACTCCGCAACTAGAAACTCCACAACTAGGGACTCCACAACTAGAAACTCCACAACTAGAAACTCCACATCTCGAAACTCCACTACTAGATACTCCCCAACTGGAAACTCGACAACTAGAAACTCCACATCTAGAGACTCCACAACTTGAAACTCCACAACTAGAGACTCTGCAACTAGAAACTCAACAACTAGAGACTCCGCAACTCCACAACTAGAAACTCCTTAACTGGAAAATCCACAACTAGATACTCCACAACTAAACAATCTAGAACTAGAAACTCCACAACTATAGACTCCAAAACTTGAAACTCCACAAGTTTAAACTCCACAACTTGAGACTCCACAACTAGAAACTCCACAACTGGAAACTCCCCAACTAGAAACTCCGCAACTAGAAACTCCGCAACAGGAGACTCTACAACTAGAAACTCCAAAACTAGAAACTCCACAACTAGAAACTCCACAACTAGAAACTTCACAACTAGAAACTCCGCAACTAGAGACTCCACAACTAGAAACTCCACAACTAGAAACTCCACAACTGGAAACTCCACAACTAGAAACTCCACAACTAGAGACTCCACAACTCGAAACTCCACAACTAGAAACTCCACAACTAGAAACTCCACAACCAGAGACTCCGCAACTCCACAACTAGAAACTCCACAACTGGAAACTCCACAACTAGATACTCTGCAACTAGAAACTCCACAACTAGAGACTCCACAACTTGAAACTCCACAACTTTAAACTCCACAACTTGAGACTCCACAACTAGAAACTCCACAACTTGAAACTCCACAACTAGAAACTCCACAACCAGAAACTTCACAACTAGAAACTCAACAACTAGAAACTCCACAACTAGAAACTCCACAACTAGAGACTCCACAACTCGAAACTCCACAACTAGAAACTCCACAACTAGAAACTCCACAACCAGAGACTCCGCAACTCCACAACTAGAAACTCCACAACTGGAAACTCCACAACTAGATACTCTGCAACTAGAAACTCCACAACTAGAGACTCCACAACTTGAAACTCCACAACTTTAAACTCCACAACTATAACTCCACAAATGGAAACTCCACAACTAGAAACTCCACAACTATAAACTCCACAACTAGAGACTCCGCAACTAGAAACTCCGCAGCTAGATACTCCACAAATAGAAACTCCGCAGCTAGAAACTACACAACTAGAGACTCCACAACTAGAAACTCCACAACTAGAAACACCACAACTAGAAAACTAGAAACTCCACAACTTGAAACCTGACGACCCTAAGTTACGCAACTACAAAATCCACAGCTAGAGATTCCGCAACTAGAAACTCCACAACTAGAAACTCCACAACTCAAAATTCCACAACTAGAAACTCCCAAACTCGAAACTCCACAACTCGAAACTCCACAACTGGAAACTCCACAACTAGACACTCCACAACTAAAAACTCTTCAACTACAAACTCCTAAACTAGAGACTCCACAACTAAAGAATCTACAACTAGAGACTTCAAACTAGAAACTCAACAACTAGAAACTTCAAAATTCGAAACTCTACTAGAAACTCCACAACTAGACACTCCACAACTAGAAACTCCACAACTAGAGACTCTGCAACTATGGAACTCCGCAACTAGAAACTCCGCATTTAGAAACTCCGCAACAAGAAATTCCACAGCTAGAAACACCACAACTAGACACTCCGCAACTAGAAACTCCACAACTTGAGACGCCGCCACTAGAAACTCCACAACTTGAAACTGCACAACTAGAAACTGCACAACTAGAAACTCTACAACTAGAGACTCCTCAACTATTGAATTCGCAACAGGAACTCCAAAACTAGAGACGCTGCAACTAGAAACTCTACAACTAGAGACTCCACAACTAGAATCTCCACAACTAAAACTCCACAACCAGAGACTCCGCAACTTCACAAATAGAAACTCCACAACTGGAAACTGCACATATAGATACTCTGCAACTAGAAACTCCACAACTAGAGACTCCACAACTTGAAACTCCACAACTTTAAACTCCACAACTTGAGACTCCACAACTACAAACTCCACAACTTGAAACTCCACAGCTTGAGACTCCGCAACTAGAAACTCCACAACTAGGGACTCCACAACTGGAAACTCCGTTACTAGATACTCCACAACTGGAAACTCGGCAACTAGAAACTCCACAACTAGAGACTCCACAACTTGAAACTCCACAACTAGAGACTCTGCAACTAGAAACTCCACAACTCGAAACTCCACAACTAGAAACTCCACAACTAGAGACTCTGCAACTAGAAACTGAATACTTGAGACTCCGCAACTCAACAACTAGAAACTCCACAACTGGAAAATCCACAACTAGATACTCCACAACTAGAAAATCTACAACTAGAAACTCCACAACTATAGACTCCACAACTTGAAACTCCACAAGTTTAAACTCCACAACTTGAGACTCCACAACTAGAAACTCCACAACTGGAAACTCCTCAACTAGAAACTTCAAAACCAGAAACTCCACAACTAGAAACTCCGCCACTAGAAACTCCGCAACTAGAGACTCCACAACTTAAAACTCCACAACTAGAAACTCCACAACTTCAAACTCCACAAATACCGACTCGGCAACTAGAAATTCCATATCTAGAAACTCCACAACTAGAAACTGCAAAACTAGAGACTTCAAACTAGAAACTCAACAACTAGAAACTCCACAACTAAAAACTCCACAACTGGAAACTCCACAACTTGAGACTACGCAACTTGAAACTTCACAACTAGAAAGTCCGCTATTAAAAACTCCGCAACTAGAAACTCCGCAACTAGAAACTCCACAACTAGATACTCCACAATTGGAAACTCCACAACTAGATACTTCACAACTGGAAACTCCACAACTAGATACTCCACAACTAGAGACTCCACAACTCGAAACTCCACAACTAGAAACTCCAAAACTAGAAACTCCACAACCAGAGACTCCGCTACTCCACAACTAGAAACTCCACAACTGGAAACTCCACAACTAGATACTCTGCAACTAGAAACTCCACAACTAGAGACTCCACAACTTGAAACTCCACAACTTTAAACTCCACAACTTCAGACTCCACAACTAGAAACTCCACAACTTGAAACTCCACAACTAGAAACCTCACAACCAGAAACTCCACAACTAGAGACTCCGCAACTAGAAACTACGCAGCTAGATACTCCACAAATAGAAACTCCGCAGCTAGAAACTACACAACTAGAGACTCCACAACTAGAAACTCCACAACTAGAAACTCCACAACTAGAAAACTAGAAACTCCACAACTTGAAACCTCACGACGTTAAGTTACGCAACTAGAAAATCCACAGCCAGAGATTCCGCAACTAGAAACTCCACAACTAGAAACTCCACAACTCAAAATTCCACAACTAGAAACTCCAAAACACGAAACTCCACAACTCGAAACTCCACAACTGGAAACTCCACAACTAGACACTCCACAACTAAAAACTCCACAACTAGAAACTCCACAACTAGAGACTCTGCAACTATGGAACTCCGCAACTAGAAACTCCGCATTTAGAAACTCCGCAACAAGAAATTCCACAGCTAGAAACACCACAACTAGACACTCCGCAACTAGAAACTCCACAACTTGAGACAACGCAACTAGAAACTCCACAACTTGAAACTCCACAACTAGAAACTCCATAACTTGAGACTCCGCAACTAGAAACTCCACAACTTGAAGTTCCACATCTAGAAACTCCACAACTTGAGACTCCGCAACTAGAAATTCCACAACTTGAAACTTCCCAACTAGAGACTCCGCAACTAGAAACTCCACAACTAGAAACTCCACAACTAGAAACTTGACAACTAGAGACTCCACAACTAGAAACTCCACAACTAGAAACTCCACAACGAGAAACTGTAAAACTAGAGACTTCACAATTAGAAACTCAACAACTAGAAACTCCACAACTAAAAACTCCTCAACTGGAAACTCCACAACTTGAGACTCCGCAACTTGAAACTCCACAACAATAAACTCCGCTATTAAAAACTCCGCAACTAGAAACTCCGCAACTAGAAACTCCACAACTTGAAACTCCACAACTAGATACTCCACAACTGGAAACTCCACAACTAGATACTTCACAAATGGAAACTCTACAGCTAGATACTCCACAACTGGAAACTCCACAACTAGAAACTCCACAACTAGAGACTCCACAACTAGAAACTCCACGACTAGAAACTCCACAACTAGAAACTCCACAACTAGAGACTCCACAACTCGAAACTCCACAACTGGAAACTCCACAACTAGATACTCCACAACTAGCAACTCCACAACTAGAGACTCCACAACTTGAAACTCCACAACTAGAAACTCCACAACTAGAAACTCTGCAACTAGAGACTCCACAACTAGAAACTCCACAACTACAAACAACACAAATAGAGACTCAGCTACAAGAAATTTCATGTCTAGAAAGTCCACCACTAAAAAGTCCACAACTGGAAATTCCACAACTAGAAACTCCACAACTAGAAACTCCACAGCTAGAGATTCCGCAACTAGAAACTCCACAACCAGAGACTCCGCAACTAGAAACTCCGCAGCTAGAAACTCCACAAATAGAAAATCCGCAACTAGAAACTCCGCAGCTAGAAACTACACAACCAGAGACTCCACAAATAGAAACTCCACAACTAGAAACTCCACAACTGGAAACTCCCCAACTAGAAACTCCGCAACTAGAAACTCCGCAACAGGAGACTCTACAACTAGAAACTCCACAACTAGAAACTCCAAAACTAGAAACTCCACAACTAGAAACTTCACAACTAGAAACTCCGCAACTAGAGACTCCACACCTAGAAACTCCACAACTTGAAACTCCTCAACTAGAAACTCCACAACCAGAAACTCCACAACTAGAAACTCCGCAACTAGAAACTCCGCAACTAGAGACTCCTAAACTAGAAACTCCACAACTAGAAACTCCACAACTACAAACTTCACAAATACAGATTCGGCAACTAGAAATTCTATATCTAGAAACTCCACAGCTAGAAACTGCAAAACTAGAGACTTCACAACTAGAAACTCAACAACTAGAAACTCCACAACTAAAAACTCCACAACTGGAAACTCCTCAACTTGAGACTCCGCAACTTGAAACTTCACAACTAGAAACCCCGCTATTAAAAACTCCGCAACTAGAAACTCCGCAAGTAGAAACTCCACAACTAGATACTCCACAACTGGAAACTCCACAACTAGATAATTCACAACTGGAAACTCCACAACTAGATACTCCACAACTAAAAACTCCACAACTAGAAACTCCACAACTAGAGACTCCACAACTGGAAACTCCACAACTAGAAACTCCACAACTAAAAACTCCACAACCAGAGACTCCGCGACTTCACAACTAGAAACTCCACAACTGGAAACTCCACAAATAGATACTCTGCAACTAGAAACTCCACAACAAGAGACTCCACAACTTGAAACTCCACAACTTTAAACTCCACAACTTGAGACTCCACAACTAGAAACTCCACAACTTGAAACTCCACAGCTTGAGACTCCGCAACTAGAAACTCCACAACTAGAGACTCCACAACTGGAAACTCTACAACTAGATACTCCACAACTGGAAACTCGGCAACTAGAAACTCCACAACTAGAGACTCCACAACTTGAAACTCCACAACAATAAACTCCGCTATTAAAAACTCCGCAACTAGAAACTCCGCAACTAGAAACTCCACAACTTGAAACTCCACAACTAGATACTCCACAACTGGAAACTCCACAACTAGATACTTCACAAATGGAAACTCTACAGCTAGATACTCCACAACTGGAAACTCCACAACTAGAAACTCCACAACTAGAGACTCCACAACTAGAAACTCCACGACTAGAAACTCCACAACTAGAAACTCCACAACTAGAGACTCCACAACTCGAAACTCCACAACTGGAAACTCCACAACTAGATACTCCACAACTAGCAACTCCACAACTAGAGACTCCACAACTTGAAACTCCACAACTAGAAACTCCACAACTAGAAACTCTGCAACTAGAGACTCCACAACTAGAAACTCCACAACTACAAACTCCACAAATAGAGACTCAGCTACAAGAAATTTCATGTCTAGAAAGTCCACCACTAAAAACTCCACAACTGGAAATTCCACAACTAGAAACTCCACAACTAGAAACTCCACAGCTAGAGATTCCGCAACTAGAAACTCCACAACCAGAGACTCCGCAACTAGAAACTCCGCAGCTAGAAACTCCACAAATAGAAAATCCGCAACTAGAAACTCCGCAGCTAGAAACTACACAACCAGAGACTCCACAAATAGAAACTCCACAACTAGAAACTCCACAACTGGAAACTCCCCAACTAGAAACTCCGCAACTAGAAACTCCGCAACAGGAGACTCTACAACTAGAAACTCCACAACTAGAAACTCCAAAACTAGAAACTCCACAACTAGAAACTTCAATACTAGAAACTCCGCAACTAGAGACTCCACACCTAGAAACTCCACAACTTGAAACTCCTCAACTAGAAACTCCACAACCAGAAACTCCACAACTAGAAACTCCGCAACTAGAAACTCCGCAACTAGAGACTCCTAAACTAGAAACTCCACAACTAGAAACTCCACAACTACAAACTTCACAAATACAGATTCGGCAACTAGAAATTCTATATCTAGAAACTCCACAGCTAGAAACTGCAAAACTAGAGACTTCACAACTTGAAACTCAACAACTAGAAACTCCACAACTAAAAACTCCACAACTGGAAAGTCCACAACTTGAGACTCCGCTACTTGAAACTTCACAACTAGAAACCCCGCTATTAAAAACTCCGCAACTAGAAACTCCGCAAGTAGAAACTCCACAACTAGATACTCCACAACTGGAAACTCCACAACTAGATAATTCACAACTGGAAACTCCACAACTAGATACTCCACAACTAAAAACTCCACAACTAGAAACTCCACAACTAGAGACTCCACAACTGGAAACTCCACAACTAGAAACTCCACAACTAAAAACTCCACAACCAGAGACTCCGCGACTTCACAACTAGAAACTCCACAACTGGAAACTCCACAAATAGATACTCTGCAACTAGAAACTCCACAACAAGAGACTCCACAACTTGAAACTCCACAACTTTAAACTCAACAACTTGAGACTCCACAACTAGAAACTCCACAACTTGAAACTCCACAGCTTGAGACTCCGCAACTAGAAACTCCACAACTAGAGACTCCACAACTGGAAACTCTACAACTATATACTCCACAACTGGAAACTCGGCAACTAGAAACTCCACAACTAGAGACTCCACAACTTGAAACTCCACAACTAGAGACTCTGCAACTAGAAAATCCGCAACTCGAAACTCCACAACTGGAAACTCCACAACTAGACACTCAACAACAAAAAACTGTTCAACTAGAAACTCCTAAACTAGAGACTCCACAACTAGAGAATCTACAACTAGAGACTTCAAACTAGAAACTAAACAACTAGAAACTCCACAACTAAAAACTCAACAACTAGAAACTCCACAACTAGAAACTCCGCAACTAGAGACTCCACAACTAGAAACTCCACAACTCGAAACTCCACAACTGGAAACTCCACAACTAGATACTCCGCAACTAGAAACTCCACAACTAGAGACTCCACAACTTGAAACTCCACAACTAGAAACTCCACAACTAGAAACTCTGCAACTAGAGACTCCACAACTAGAAACTCCACAACTACAAACTCCACAAATAGAGACTCAGCTACAAGAAATTTTATGTCTAGAAAGTCCACCACTAAAAACTCCACAACTGGAAATTCCACAACTAGAACCTCCACAACCAGAAACTCCACAGCTAGAGATTCCGCAACTAGAAACTCCACAACCAGAGACTCCGCAACTAGAAACTCCGCAGCTAGAAACTCCACAAATAGAAAATCCGCAACTAGAAACTCCGCAGCTAGAAACTACACAACCAGAGACTCCACAAATAGAAACTCCACAACTAGAAACTCCACAACTGGAAACTCCCCAACTAGAAACTCGGCAACTAGAAACTCCGCAACTAGATACTCCACAACTAAAAACTCCACAACTAGAAACTCCACAACTAGAGACTCCACAACTGGAAACTCCACAACTAGAAACTCCACAACTAAAAACTCCACAACCAGAGACTCCGCGACTTCACAACTAGAAACTCCACAACTGGAAACTCCACAAATAGATACTCTGCAACTAGAAACTCCACAACAAGAGACTCCACAACTTTAAACTCCACAACTTGAGACTCCACAACTAGAAACTCCACAACTTGAAACTCCACAGCTTGAGACTCCGCAACTAGAAACTCCACAACTAGAGACTCCACAACTGGAAACTCTACTACTAGATACTCCACAACTGGAAACTCGGCAACTAGAAACTCCACAACTAGAGACTCCACAACTTCAAACTCCACAACTAGAGACTCTGCTACTAGAAAATCCACAACTCGAAACTCCACAACTGGAAACTCCACAACTAGACACTCAACAACAAAAAACTGTTCAACTAGAAACTCCTAAACTAGAGACTCCACAACTAGAGAATCTACAACTAGAGACTTCAAACTAGAAACTAAACAACTAGAAACTCCACAACTAAAAACTCAACAACTAGAAACTCCCCAGCTTGAGAATCCGCAACTTGAAACTCCACAACTAGAAACTCCGCAACTAGAAACTCCACAACATGGGACTCCACAACTAGAAAGTCCACAACTAGAAACTTCACAACTCGAAACTCCACTACTAGATACTCCACAACTGGAAACTCGACAACTAGAAACTCAAAATCTAGAGACTCCACAACTTGAAACTCCACAACTAGAGACTCTGCAACTAGAAACTCAACAACTAGAGACTCCGCAACTCAAACCTAGAAACTCCCCAACTGGAAAATCCACAACTAGATACTCCACAACTAGAAAATCTACAACTAGAAACTCCACAACTACAGACTCCACAACTTGAAACTCCACAAGTTTAAACTCCATAACTTGAAACTCCACAACTAGAAACTCCACAACTAGAAACTCCACAACTGGAAACTCCCCAACTAGAAACTCCGCAACTAGAAACTGCGCAACAGGAGACTCTACAACTAGAAACTCCACAACTAGAACCTCGAAAACTAGAAACTCCACAACTAGAAACTTCACAACTAGAAACTCCGCAACTAGAGACTCCACAACTAGAAACTTCACAACTTGAAACTCCTCACATAGAAACTCCACAACCAGAAACTCCACAACTAGAAACTCCGCAACTAGAAACTCCGCAACTAGAGACTCCACAATTAGAAACTCCACAACTAGAAACTCCACAACTTCAAACTCCACAAATACCGACTCGGCAACTAGAAATTCCATATCTAGAAACTCCACAACTAGAAACTGCAAAACTAGAGACTTCAAACTAGAAACTCAACAACTAGAAACTCCACAACTAAAAACTCCACAACTGGAAACTCCACAACTTGAGACTACGCAACTTGAAACTTCACAACTAGAAAGTCCGCTATTAAAAACTCCGCAACTAGAAACTCCGCAACTAGAAACTCCACAACTTAAAACTCCACAACTAGATACTCCACAATTGGAAACTCCACAACTAGATACTTCACAACTGGAAACTCCACAACTAGATACTCCACAACTGGAAACTCCACAACTGGAAACTCCACAACTAGACACTCCACAACTAAAAACTCTTCAACTAGAAATTCCTAAACTAGAGACTCCACAATTAAAAAATCTACAACTAGAGACTTCAAACTAGAAACTCAACAACTAGAAACTCCACAACTAAAAACTCCACAACTAGAAACCCAACATCTTGAGACTCCGCAACTAGAAACTCCACAACTAGGGACTCCGCAACTAGAAACTCCACAACTGGAAACTCCACAACTGGCAACTCCACTACTAGATACTCCACAACTGGAAACTCGGCAACTAGAAACTCCACAACTGGAGACACCACAACTTGAAACTCCACAACTAGAGACTCTGCAACTAGAAACTCCACAACTAGAGACTCCGCAACTCCACAACTCGAAACTCCACAACTGGAAACTCCACAACTGGACACTCCACAACTGAAAACTCTTCAACTAAAAATTCCTAAACTAGAGACTCCACAACTAGAGAATATACAACTAGAGACTTCAAACTAGAAACTCAAACACTAGAAACTCCACAACTAAAAACTCAACAACTAGAAACTCCACAGCTTGAGACTCCGCAACTAGAAACTCCACAACTAGGGACTCCGCAACTAGAAACTCCAACGAGAAACTCCACAACTGGAAACTCCACTACTAGATACTCCACAACTGGAAACTCGGCAACTAGAAACTCCACAACTCGAGACTCCACAACTTGAAACTCCACAACTAAAGACTCTGCAACTAGAAACTCCACATTTCGAAACTCCACTACTGGAAACTCCACAACTAGACACTCCACAACAAAAAACTCTTCAACTAGAAACTCCTAAACTAGAGACTCATCAACTAGAGAATCTACAAGTAGAGACTTGAAACTAGAAACTCAACAACTGGAAACTCCACAACTAAAAACTCAACAACTAGAAACTCCACAGCTTGAGACTCCGCAACTTGAGACTCCGCAACTTGAAACTTCACAAGTAGAAACTCCGCTATTAAAATCTCCGCAACTAGAAACTCCGCAACTAGAAACTCCACAACTTAAAACTCCACAACTAGATACTCCACAACTGGAAACTCCACAACTAGATACTTCACAACTGGAAACTCCACAACTAGATACTCCACAACTAAAAACTCCACAACTAGAAACTCCACAACTAGAGACTCCACAACTCGAAACTCCACAACTAGAATCTCCACAACTAAAAACTCCACAACCAGAGACTCCGCAACTTCACAACTAGAAACTCCACAACTGGAAACTGCACATATAGATACTCTGCAACTAGAAACTCCACAACAAGAGACTCCACAACTTGAAACTCCAACACTTTAAACTCCACAACTAGAAACTCCACAACTTGAAACTCCACAGCTTGAGACTCCACAGCTTGAGACTCCGCAACTAGAAACTCCACAACTAGGGACTCCACAACTTGAAACTCCTCAACTAGAGACTTTGCAACTAGAAACTCCACAACTCGAAACTCCTAAACTAGAGACTCCACAACTAGAGAATCTACAACTAGAGACTTCAAACTAGAAACTCAACAACTAGAAACTCCCCAGCTTCAGACTCCGGAACTTGAAACTCCACAGCTAGAAACTCCGCAACTAGGGACTCCACAACTAGAAACTCCACAACTAGAAACTCCACATCTCGAAACTCCACTACTAGATACTCCCCAACTGGAAACTCGACAACTAGAAACTCCACATCTAGAGACTCCACAACTTGAAACTCCACAACTAGAGACTCTGCAACTAGAAACTCAACAACTAGAGACTCCGCAACTCCACAACTAGAAACTCCTTAACTGGAAAATCCACAACTAGATACTCCACAACTAAAAAATCTAGAACTAGAAACTCCACAACTATAGACTCCAAAACTTGAAACTCCACAAGTTTAAACTCCACAACTTGAGACTCCACAACTAGAAACTCCACAACTGGAAACTCCCCAACTAGAAACTCCGCAACTAGATACTCCGCAACAGGAGACTCTACAACTAGAAACTCCAAAACTAGAAACTCCACAACTAGAAACTCCACAACTAGAAACTTCACAACTAGAAACTCCACAACTAGAGACTCCACAACTAGAAACTCCACAACTTGAAACTCCTCAACTAGAAACTCCAAAACCAGAAACTCCACAACTAGAAACTCCACAACTGGAAACTCCACAACTAGAAACTCCACAACTAGAAACTCCACAACTAGAAACTCTGCAACTAGAGAATGCACAACTAGAAACTCAACAACTAGAAACTCCACAACTACAAGCTCCACAAATAGAGACTCGGCTACAAGAAATTTCATGTCTAGAAAGTCCACAACTATAACTCCACAAATGGAAACTCCACAACTAGAAACTCCACAACTATAAACTCCACATCTAGAGACTCCGCAACTAGAAACTCCGCAGCTAGATACTCCACAAATATAAACTCCGCAGCTAGAAAGTACACAACTAGAGACTCCACAACTAGAAACTCCACAAATAGAAACTCCACAACTAGAAAACTAGAAACTCCACAACTTGAAACCTGACGACCCTAAGTTACGCAACTACAAAATCCACAGCTAGTGATTCCGCAACTAGAAACTCCACAACTAGAAACTCCACAACTCAAAATTCCACAACTAGAAACTCCCAAGCTCGAAACTCCACAACTCGAAACTCCACAACTGGAAAATCCACAACTAGACACTCCACAACTAAAAACTCTTCAACTAGAAACTCCTAAACTAGAGACTCCACAACTAAAGAATCTACAACTAGAGACTTCAAACTAGAAACTCAACAACTAGAAACTTCAAAATTCGAAACTCTACTAGAAACTCAACAACTTGAAACTCCACAACTAGAAACTCCACAACTAGAAACTCCACAACTAGAGACTCTGCAACTATGGAACTCCGCAACTAGAAACTCCGCATTTAGAAACTCCGCAACAAGAAATTCCACAGCTAGAAACACCACAACTAGACACTCCGCAACTAGAAACTCCACAACTTGAGACGCCGCAACTAGAAACTCCACAACTTGAAACTCCACAACTAGAAACTCCACAACTAGAAACTCTACAACTAGAGACTCCTCAACTATTGAATTCGCAACTAGAAACTCCAAAACTAGAGACGCTGCAACTAGAAACTCTACAACTAGAGACTCCACAACTAGAATCTCCACAACTAAAACTCCACAACCAGAGACTCCGCAACTTCACAACTAGAAACTCCACAACTGGAAACTGCACATATAGATACTCTGCAACTAGAAACTCCACAACTAGAGACTCCACAACTTGAAACTCCACAACTTTAAACTCCACAACTTGAGACTCCACAACTAGAAACTCCACAACTTGAAACTCCACAGCTTGAGACTCCGCAACTAGAAACTCCACAACTAGGGACTCCACAACTAGAAACTCCGTTACTAGATACTCCACAACTGGAAACTCGGCAACTAGAAACTCCACAACTAGAGACTCCGCAACTTGAAACTCCACAACTAGAGACTCTGCAACTAGAAACTCCACAACTCGAAACTCCACAACTGGAAACTCCACAACTAGACTCTCCACAACAAAAAACTCTTCAACTAGAAACTCCTAAACTAGAGACTCCACAACTAGAGAATCTAGAACTAGAGACTTCAAACTAGAAACTCAACAACTAGAAACTCCCCAGCTTGAGACTCCGCAACTTGAAACTCCACAGCTAGAAACTCCGCAACTAGAAACTCCACAACTAGGGACTCCACAACTAGAAACTCCACAACTAGAAACTCCACATCTCGAAACTACACTACTAGATACTCCACAACTGGAAACTCGACAACTAGAAACTCCACATCTAGAGACTCCACAACTTGAAACTCCACAACTAGAGACTCCAAAACTTGAAACTCCACAAGTTTAAACTCCACAACTTGAGACTCCACAACTAGAAATTCCACAACTAGAAACTCCACAACTGGAAACTCCCCAACTAGAAACTCCGCAACTAGAAACTCCGCAACAGGAGACTCTACAACTAGAAACTCCAAAACTAGAAACTCCACAACTAGAAACTCCACAACTAGAAACTTCACAACTAGAAACTCCGCAACTAGAGACTCCACAACTAGAAACTCCACAACTTGAAACTCCTCAACTAGAAACTCCAAAACCAGAAACTCCACAACTAGAAACTCCGCAACTAGAAACTCCGCAACTAGAGACTCCACAACTGGAAACTCCCCAACTAGAAACTCCGCAACTAGAAACTCCGCAACAGGAGACTCTACAACTAGAAACTCCACAACTAGAAACTCCAAAACTAGAAACTCCACAACTAGAAACTTCACAACTAGAAACTCCGCAACTAGAGACTCCACACCTAGAAACTCCACAACTTGAAACTCCTCAACTAGAAACTCCACAACCAGAAACTCCACAACTAGAAACTCCGCAACTAGAAACTCCGCAACTAGAGACTCCTAAACTAGAAACTCCACAACTAGAAACTCCACAACTACAAACTTCACAAATACAGATTCGGCAACTAGAAATTCTATATCTAGAAACTCCACAGCTAGAAACTGCAAAACTAGAGACTTCACAACTAGAAACTCAACAACTAGAAACTCCACAACTAAAAACTCCACAACTGGAAACTCCACAACTTGAGACTCCGCAACTTGAAACTTCACAACTAGAAACCCCGCTATTAAAAACTCCGCAACTAGAAACTCCGCAAGTAGAAACTCCACAACTAGATACTCCACAACTGGAAACTCCACAACTAGATAATTCACAACTGGAAACTCCACAACTAGATACTCCACAACTAAAAACTCCACAACTAGAAACTCCACAACTAGAGACTCCACAACTGGAAACTCCACAACTAGAAACTCCACAACTAGAAACTCCACAACTAGAGACTCCACAACTCGAAACTCCACAACTGGAAACTCCACAACTAGATACTCCACAACTAGCAACTCCACAACTAGAGACTCCACAACTTGAAACTCCACAACTAGAAACTCCACAACTAGAAACTCTGCAACTAGAGACTCCACAACTAGAAACTCCACAACTACAAACTCCACAAATAGAGACTCAGCTACAAGAAATTTCATGTCTAGAAAGTCCACCACTAAAAACTCCACAACTGGAAATTCCACAACTAGAAACTCCACAACTAGAAACTCCACAGCTAGAGATTCCGCAACTAGAAACTCCACAACCAGAGACTCCGCAACTAGAAACTCCGCAGCTAGAAACTCCACAAATAGAAAATCCGCAACTAGAAACTCCGCAGCTAGAAACTACACAACCAGAGACTCCACAAATAGAAACTCCACAACTAGAAACTCCACAACTGGAAACTCCCCAACTAGAAACTCCGCAACTAGAAACTCCGCAACAGGAGACTCTACAACTAGAAACTCCACAACTAGAAACTCCAAAACTAGAAACTCCACAACTAGAAACTTCACAACTAGAAACTCCGCAACTAGAGACTCCACACCTAGAAACTCCACAACTTGAAACTCCTCAACTAGAAACTCCACAACCAGAAACTCCACAACTAGAAACTCCGCAACTAGAAACTCCGCAACTAGAGACTCCTAAACTAGAAACTCCACAACTAGAAACTCCACAACTACAAACTTCACAAATACAGATTCGGCAACTAGAAATTCTATATCTAGAAACTCCACAGCTAGAAACTGCAAAACTAGAGACTTCACAACTAGAAACTCAACAACTAGAAACTCCACAACTAAAAACTCCACAACTGGAAACTCCACAACTTGAGACTCCGCAACTTGAAACTTCACAACTAGAAACCCCGCTATTAAAAACTCCGCAACTAGAAACTCCGCAAGTAGAAACTCCACAACTAGATACTCCACAACTGGAAACTCCACAACTAGATAATTCACAACTGGAAACTCCACAACTAGATACTCCACAACTAAAAACTCCACAACTAGAAACTCCACAACTAGAGACTCCACAACTGGAAACTCCACAACTAGAAACTCCACAACTAAAAACTCCACAACCAGAGACTCCGCGACTTCACAACTAGAAACTCCACAACTGGAAACTCCACAAATAGATACTCTGCAACTAGAAACTCCACAACAAGAGACTCCACAACTTGAAACTCCACAACTTTAAACTCAACAACTTGAGACTCCACAACTAGAAACTCCACAACTTGAAACTCCACAGCTTGGGACTCCGCAACTAGAAACTCCACAACTAAAGACTCCACAACTGGAAACTCTACAACTATATACTCCACAACTGGAAACTCGGCAACTAGAAACTCCACAACTAGAGACTCCACAACTTGAAACTCCACAACTAGAGACTCTGCAACTAGAAAATCCGCAACTCGAAACTCCACAACTGGAAACTCCACAACTAGACACTCAACAACAAAAAACTGTTCAACTAGAAACTCCTAAACTAGAGACTCCACAACTAGAGAATCTACAACTAGAGACTTCAAACTAGAAACTAAACAACTAGAAACTCCACAACTAAAAACTCAACAACTAGAAACTCCACAACTAGAAACTCCGCAACTAGAGACTCCACAACTAGAAACTCCACAACTCGAAACTCCACAACTGGAAACTCCACAACTAGATACTCCGCAACTAGAAACTCCACAACTAGAGACTCCACAACTTGAAACTCCACAACTAGAAACTCCACAACTAGAAACTCTGCAACTAGAGACTCCACAACTAGAAACTCCACAACTACAAACTCCACAAATAGAGACTCAGCTACAAGAAATTTTATGTCTAGAAAGTCCACCACTAAAAACTCCACAACTGGAAATTCCACAACTAGAACCTCCACAACCAGAAACTCCACAGCTAGAGATTCCGCAACTAGAAACTCCACAACCAGAGACTCCGCAACTAGAAACTCCGCAGCTAGAAACTCCACAAATAGAAAATCCGCAACTAGAAACTCCGCAGCTAGAAACTACACAACCAGAGACTCCACAAATAGAAACTCCACAACTAGAAACTCCACAACTGGAAACTCCCCAACTAGAAACTCGGCAACTAGAAACTCCGCAACTAGATACTCCACAACTAAAAACTCCACAACTAGAAACTCCACAACTAGAGACTCCACAACTGGAAACTCCACAACTAGAAACTCCACAACTAAAAACTCCACAACCAGAGACTCCGCGACTTCACAACTAGAAACTCCACAACTGGAAACTCCACAAATAGATACTCTGCAACTAGAAACTCCACAACAAGAGACTCCACAACTTTAAACTCCACAACTTGAGACTCCACAACTAGAAACTCCACAACTTGAAACTCCACAGCTTGAGACTCCGCAACTAGAAACTCCACAACTAGAGACTCCACAACTGGAAACTCTACTACTAGATACTCCACAACTGGAAACTCGGCAACTAGAAACTCCACAACTAGAGACTCCACAACTTGAAACTCCACAACTAGAGACTCTGCTACTAGAAAATCCACAACTCGAAACTCCACAACTGGAAACTCCACAACTAGACACTCAACAACAAAAAACTGTTCAACTAGAAACTCCTAAACTAGAGACTCCACAACTAGAGAATCTACAACTAGAGACTTCAAACTAGAAACTAAACAACTAGAAACTCCACAACTAAAAACTCAACAACTAGAAACTCCCCAGCTTGAGAATCCGCAACTTGAAACTCCACAACTAGAAACTCCGCAACTAGAAACTCCACAACATGGGACTCCACAACTAGAAAGTCCACAACTAGAAACTTCACAACTCGAAACTCCACTACTAGATACTCCACAACTGGAAACTCGACAACTAGAAACTCAAAATCTAGAGACTCCACAACTTGAAACTCCACAACTAGAGACTCTGCAACTAGAAACTCAACAACTAGAGACTCCGCAACTCAAACCTAGAAACTCCCCAACTGGAAAATCCACAACTAGATACTCCACAACTAGAAAATCTACAACTAGAAACTCCACAACTACAGACTCCACAACTTGAAACTCCACAAGTTTAAACTCCATAACTTGAAACTCCACAACTAGAAACTCCACAACTAGAAACTCCACAACTGGAAACTCCCCAACTAGAAACTCCGCAACTAGAAACTGCGCAACAGGAGACTCTACAACTAGAAACTCCACAACTAGAACCTCGAAAACTAGAAACTCCACAACTAGAAACTTCACAACTAGAAACTCCGCAACTAGAGACTCCACAACTAGAAACTTCACAACTTGAAACTCCTCACATAGAAACTCCACAACCAGAAACTCCACAACTAGAAACTCCGCAACTAGAAACTCCGCAACTAGAGACTCCAGAATTAGAAACTCCACAACTAGAAACTCCACAACTTCAAACTCCACAAATACCGACTCGGCAACTAGAAATTCCATATCTAGAACCTCCACAACTAGAAACTGCAAAACTAGAGACTTCAAACTAGAAACTCAACAACTAGAAACTCCACAACTAAAAACTCCACAACTGGAAACTCCACAACTTGAGACTACGCAACTTGAAACTTCACAACTAGAAAGTCCGCTATTAAAAACTCCGCAACTAGAAACTCCGCAACTAGAAACTCCACAACTTAAAACTCCACAACTAGATACTCCACAATTGGAAACTCCACAACTAGATACTTCACAACTGGAAACTCCACAACTAGATACTCCACAACTGGAAACTCCACAACTGGAAACTCCACAACTAGACACTCCACAACTAAAAACTCTTCAACTAGAAATTCCTAAACTAGAGACTCCACAATTAAAAAATCTACAACTAGAGACTTCAAACTAGAAACTCAACAACTAGAAACTCCACAACTAAAAACTCCACAACTAGAAACCCAACATCTTGAGACTCCGCAACTAGAAACTCCACAACTAGGGACTCCGCAACTAGAAACTCCACAACTGGAAACTCCACAACTGGCAACTCCACTACTAGATACTCCACAACTGGAAACTCGGCAACTAGAAACTCCACAACTGGAGACACCACAACTTGAAACTCCACAACTAGAGACTCTGCAACTAGAAACTCCACAACTAGAGACTCCGCAACTCCACAACTCGAAACTCCACAACTGGAAACTCCACAACTGGACACTCCACAACTGAAAACTCTTCAACTAAAAATTCCTAAACTAGAGACTCCACAACTAGAGAATATACAACTAGAGACTTCAAACTAGAAACTCAAACACTAGAAACTCCACAACTAAAAACTCAACAACTAGAAACTCCACAGCTTGAGACTCCGCAACTAGAAACTCCACAACTAGGGACTCCGCAACTAGAAACTCCAACGAGAAACTCCACAACTGGAAACTCCACTACTAGATACTCCACAACTGGAAACTCGGCAACTAGAAACTCCACAACTCGAGACTCCACAACTTGAAACTCCACAACTAAAGACTCTGCAACTAGAAACTCCACATTTCGAAACTCCACTACTGGAAACTCCACAACTAGACACTCCACAACAAAAAACTCTTCAACTAGAAACTCCTAAACTAGAGACTCATCAACTAGAGAATCTACAAGTAGAGACTTGAAACTAGAAACTCAACAACTGGAAACTCCACAACTAAAAACTCAACAACTAGAAACTCCACAGCTTGAGACTCCGCAACTTGAGACTCCGCAACTTGAAACTTCACAAGTAGAAACTCCGCTATTAAAATCTCCGCAACTAGAAACTCCGCAACTAGAAACTCCACAACTTAAAACTCCACAACTAGATACTCCACAACTGGAAACTCCACAACTAGATACTTCACAACTGGAAACTCCACAACTAGATACTCCACAACTAAAAACTCCACAACTAGAAACTCCACAACTAGAGACTCCACAACTCGAAACTCCACAACTAGAATCTCCACAACTAAAAACTCCACAACCAGAGACTCCGCAACTTCACAACTAGAAACTCCACAACTGGAAACTGCACATATAGATACTCTGCAACTAGAAACTCTACAACTAGAGACTCCACAACTTGAAACTCCAACACTTTAAACTCCACAACTAGAAACTCCACAACTTGAAACTCCACAGCTTGAGACTCCACAGCTTGAGACTCCGCAACTAGAAACTCCACAACTAGGGACTCCACAACTTGAAACTCCTCAACTAGAGACTTTGCAACTAGAAACTCCACAACTCGAAACTCCTAAACTAGAGACTCCACAACTAGAGAATCTACAACTAGAGACTTCAAACTAGAAACTCAACAACTAGAAACTCCCCAGCTTCAGACTCCGGAACTTGAAACTCCACAGCTAGAAACTCCGCAACTAGGGACTCCACAACTAGAAACTCCACAACTAGAAACTCCACAACTAGAAACTCCACATCTCGAAACTCCACTACTAGATACTCCCCAACTGGAAACTCGACAACTAGAAACTCCACATCTAGAGACTCCACAACTTGAAACTCCACAACTAGAGACTCTGCAACTAGAAACTCAACAACTAGAGACTCCGCAACTCCACAACTAGAAACTCCTTAACTGGAAAATCCACAACTAGATACTCCACAACTAAAAAATCTAGAACTAGAAACTCCACAACTATAGACTCCAAAACTTGAAACTCCACAAGTTTAAACTCCACAACTTGAGACTCCACAACTAGAAACTCCACAACTGGAAACTCCCCAACTAGAAACTCCGCAACTAGATACTCCGCAACAGGAGACTCTACAACTAGAAACTCCAAAACTAGAAACTCCACAACTAGAAACTCCACAACTAGAAACTTCACAACTAGAAACTCCACAACTAGAGACTCCACAACTAGAAACTCCACAACTTGAAACTCCTCAACTAGAAACTCCAAAACCAGAAACTCCACAACTAGAAACTCCACAACTGGAAACTCCACAACTAGAAACTCCACAACTAGAAACTCCACAACTAGAAACTCTGCAACTAGAGAATGCACAACTAGAAACTCAACAACTAGAAACTCCACAACTACAAGCTCCACAAATAGAGACTCGGCTACAAGAAATTTCATGTCTAGAAAGTCCACAACTATAACTCCACAAATGGAAACTCCACAACTAGAAACTCCACAACTATAAACTCCACAACTAGAGACTCCGCAACTAGAAACTCCGCAGCTAGATACTCCACAAATATAAACTCCGCAGCTAGAAAGTACACAACTAGAGACTCCACAACTAGAAACTCCACAAATAGAAACTCCACAACTAGAAAACTAGAAACTCCACAACTTGAAACCTGACGACCCTAAGTTACGCAACTACAAAATCCACAGCTAGTGATTCCGCAACTAGAAACTCCACAACTAGAAACTCCACAACTCAAAATTCCACAACTAGAAACTCCCAAGCTCGAAACTCCACAACTCGAAACTCCACAACTGGAAAATCCACAACTAGACACTCCACAACTAAAAACTCTTCAACTAGAAACTCCTAAACTAGAGACTCCACAACTAAAGAATCTACAACTAGAGACTTCAAACTAGAAACTCAACAACTAGAAACTTCAAAATTCGAAACTCTACTAGAAACTCAACAACTTGAAACTCCACAACTAGAAACTCCACAACTAGAAACTCCACAACTAGAGACTCTGCAACTATGGAACTCCGCAACTAGAAACTCCGCATTTAGAAACTCCGCAACAAGAAATTCCACAGCTAGAAACACCACAACTAGACACTCCGCAACTAGAAACTCCACAACTTGAGACGCCGCAACTAGAAACTCCACAACTTGAAACTCCACAACTAGAAACTCCACAACTAGAAACTCTACAACTAGAGACTCCTCAACTATTGAATTCGCAACTAGAAACTCCAAAACTAGAGACGCTGCAACTAGAAACTCTACAACTAGAGACTCCACAACTAGAATCTCCACAACTAAAACTCCACAACCAGAGACTCCGCAACTTCACAACTAGAAACTCCACAACTGGAAACTGCACATATAGATACTCTGCAACTAGAAACTCCACAACTAGAGACTCCACAACTTGAAACTCCACAACTTTAAACTCCACAACTTGAGACTCCACAACTAGAAACTCCACAACTTGAAGCTCCACAGCTTGAGACTCCGCAACTAGAAACTCCACAACTAGGGACTCCACAACTAGAAACTCCGTTACTAGATACTCCACAACTGGAAACTCGGCAACTAGAAACTCCACAACTAGAGACTCCGCAACTTGAAACTCCACAACTAGAGACTCTGCAACTAGAAACTCCACAACTCGAAACTCCACAACTGGAAACTCCACAACTAGACTCTCCACAACAAAAAACTCTTCAACTAGAAACTCCTAAACTAGAGACTCCACAACTAGAGAATCTAGAACTAGAGACTTCAAACTAGAAACTCAACAACTAGAAACTCCCCAGCTTGAGACTCCGCAACTTGAAACTCCACAGCTAGAAACTCCGCAACTAGAAACTCCACAACTAGGGACTCCACAACTAGAAACTCCACAACTAGAAACTCCACATCTCGAAACTACACTACTAGATACTCCACAACTGGAAACTCGACAACTAGAAACTCCACATCTAGAGACTCCACAACTTGAAACTCCACAACTAGAGACTCCAAAACTTGAAACTCCACAAGTTTAAACTCCACAACTTGAGACTCCACAACTAGAAATTCCACAACTAGAAACTCCACAACTGGAAACTCCCCAACTAGAAACTCCGCAACTAGAAACTCCGCAACAGGAGACTCTACAACTAGAAACTCCAAAACTAGAAACTCCACAACTAGAAACTCCACAACTAGAAACTTCACAACTAGAAACTCCGCAACTAGAGACTCCACAACTAGAAACTCCACAACTTGAAACTCCTCAACTAGAAACTCCAAAACCAGAAACTCCACAACTAGAAACTCCGCAACTAGAAACTCCGCAACTAGAGACTCCACAACTGGAAACTCCCCAACTAGAAACTCCGCAACTAGAAACTCCGCAACAGGAGACTCTACAACTAGAAACTCCACAACTAGAAACTCCAAAACTAGAAACTCCACAACTAGAAACTTCACAACTAGAAACTCCGCAACTAGAGACTCCACACCTAGAAACTCCACAACTTGAAACTCCTCAACTAGAAACTCCACAACCAGAAACTCCACAACTAGAAACTCCGCAACTAGAAACTCCGCAACTAGAGACTCCTAAACTAGAAACTCCACAACTAGAA
Organism: Rhipicephalus microplus; assembly: GCF_043290135.1. Lineage (NCBI taxonomy): Eukaryota > Metazoa > Arthropoda > Arachnida > Ixodida > Ixodidae > Rhipicephalus > Rhipicephalus microplus. Next base: position 41,451,643 of record NW_027464586.1, read on the forward strand.
ACTCCACAACTACAAACTTCACAAATACAGATTCGGCAACTAGAAATTCTATATCTAGAAACTCCACAGCTAGAAACTGCAAAACTAGAGACTTCACAACTAGAAACTCAACAACTAGAAACTCCACAACTAAAAACTCCACAACTGGAAACTCCACAACTTGAGACTCCGCAACTTGAAACTTCACAACTAGAAACCCCGCTATTAAAAACTCCGCAACTAGAAACTCCGCAAGTAGAAACTCCACAACTAGATACTCCACAACTGGAAACTCCACAACTAGATAATTCACAACTGGAAACTCCACAACTAGATACTCCACAACTAAAAACTCCACAACTAGAAACTCCACAACTAGAGACTCCACAACTGGAAACTCCACAACTAGAAACTCCACAACTAGAAACTCCACAACTAGAGACTCCACAACTCGAAACTCCACAACTGGAAACTCCACAACTAGATACTCCACAACTAGCAACTCCACAACTAGAGACTTCACAACTCACAACTTGAAACTCCACAACTAGAAACTCCACAACTAGAAACTCTGCAACTAGAGACTCCACAACTAGAAACTCCACAACTACAAACTCCACAAATAGAGACTCAGCTACAAGAAATTTCATGTCTAGAAAGTCCACCACTAAAAACTCCACAACTGGAAATTCCACAACTAGAAACTCCACAACTAGAAACTCCACAGCTAGAGATTCCGCAACTAGAAACTCCACAACCAGAGACTCCGCAACTAGAAACTCCGCAGCTAGAAACTCCACAAATAGAAAATCCGCAACTAGAAACTCCGCAGCTAGAAACTACACAACCAGAGACTCCACAAATAGAAACTCCACAACTAGAAACTCCACAACTGGAAACTCCCCAACTAGAAACTCCGCAACTAGAAACTCCGCAACAGGAGACTCTACAACTAGAAACTCCACAACTAGAAACTCCAAAACTAGAAACTCCACAACTAGAAACTTCACAACTAGAAACTCCGCAACTAGAGACTCCACACCTAGAAACTCCACAACTTGAAACTCCTCAACTAGAAACTCCACAACCAGAAACTCCACAACTAGAAACTCCGCAACTAGAAACTCCGCAACTAGAGACTCCTAAACTAGAAACTCCACAACTAGAAACTCCACAACTACAAACTTCACAAATACAGATTCGGCAACTAGAAATTCTATATCTAGAAACTCCACAGCTAGAAACTGCAAAACTAGAGACTTCACAACTAGAAACTCAACAACTAGAAACTCCACAACTAAAAACTCCACAACTGGAAACTCCACAACTTGAGACTCCGCAACTTGAAACTTCACAACTAGAAACCCCGCTATTAAAAACTCCGCAACTAGAAACTCCGCAAGTAGAAACTCCACAACTAGATACTCCACAACTGGAAACTCCACAACTAGATAATTCACAACTGGAAACTCCACAACTAGATACTCCACAACTAAAAACTCCACAACTAGAAACTCCACAACTAGAGACTCCACAACTGGAAACTCCACAACTAGAAACTCCACAACTAAAAACTCCACAACCAGAGACTCCGCGACTTCACAACTAGAAACTCCACAACTGGAAACTCCACAAATAGATACTCTGCAACTAGAAACTCCACAACAAGAGACTCCACAACTTGAAACTCCACAACTTTAAACTCAACAACTTGAGACTCCACAACTAGAAACTCCACAACTTGAAACTCCACAGCTTGGGACTCCGCAACTAGAAACTCCACAACTAGAGACTCCACAACTGGAAACTCTACAACTATATACTCCACAACTGGAAACTCGGCAACTAGAAACTCCACAACTAGAGACTCCACAACTTGAAACTCCACAACTAGAGACTCTGCAACTAGAAAATCCGCAACTCGAAACTCCACAACTGGAAACTCCACAACTAGACACTCAACAACAAAAAACTGTTCAACTAGAAACTCCTAAACTAGAGACTCCACAACTAGAGAATCTACAACTAGAGACTTCAAACTAGAAACTAAACAACTAGAAACTCCACAACTAAAAACTCAACAACTAGAAACTCCACAACTAGAAACTCCGCAACTAGAGACTCCACAACTAGAAACTCCACAACTCGAAACTCCACAACTGGAAACTCCACAACTAGATACTCCGCAACTAGAAACTCCACAACTAGAGACTCCACAACTTGAAACTCCACAACTAGAAACTCCACAACTAGAAACTCTGCAACTAGAGACTCCACAACTAGAAACTCCACAACTACAAACTCCACAAATAGAGACTCAGCTACAAGAAATTTTATGTCTAGAAAGTCCACCACTAAAAACTCCACAACTGGAAATTCCACAACTAGAACCTCCACAACCAGAAACTCCACAGCTAGAGATTCCGCAACTAGAAACTCCACAACCAGAGACTCCGCAACTAGAAACTCCGCAGCTAGAAACTCCACAAATAGAAAATCCGCAACTAGAAACTCCGCAGCTAGAAACTACACAACCAGAGACTCCACAAATAGAAACTCCACAACTAGAAACTCCACAACTGGAAACTCCCCAACTAGAAACTCGGCAACTAGAAACTCCGCAACTAGATACTCCACAACTAAAAACTCCACAACTAGAAACTCCACAACTAGAGACTCCACAACTGGAAACTCCACAACTAGAAACTCCACAACTAAAAACTCCACAACCAGAGACTCCGCGACTTCACAACTAGAAACTCCACAACTGGAAACTCCACAAATAGATACTCTGCAACTAGAAACTCCACAACAAGAGACTCCACAACTTTAAACTCCACAACTTGAGACTCCACAACTAGAAACTCCACAACTTGAAACTCCACAGCTTGAGACTCCGCAACTAGAAACTCCACAACTAGAGACTCCACAACTGGAAACTCTACTACTAGATACTCCACAACTGGAAACTCGGCAACTAGAAACTCCACAACTAGAGACTCCACAACTTGAAACTCCACAACTAGAGACTCTGCTACTAGAAAATCCACAACTCGAAACTCCACAACTGGAAACTCCACAACTAGACACTCAACAACAAAAAACTGTTCAACTAGAAACTCCTAAACTAGAGACTCCACAACTAGAGAATCTACAACTAGAGACTTCAAACTAGAAACTAAACAACTAGAAACTCCACAACTAAAAACTCAACAACTAGAAACTCCCCAGCTTGAGAATCCGCAACTTGAAACTCCACAACTAGAAACTCCGCAACTAGAAACTCCACAACATGGGACTCCACAACTAGAAAGTCCACAACTAGAAACTTCACAACTCGAAACTCCACTACTAGATACTCCACAACTGGAAACTCGACAACTAGAAACTCAAAATCTAGAGACTCCACAACTTGAAACTCCACAACTAGAGACTCTGCAACTAGAAACTCAACAACTAGAGACTCCGCAACTCAAACCTAGAAACTCCCCAACTGGAAAATCCACAACTAGATACTCCACAACTAGAAAATCTACAACTAGAAACTCCACAACTACAGACTCCACAACTTGAAACTCCACAAGTTTAAACTCCATAACTTGAAACTCCACAACTAGAAACTCCACAACTAGAAACTCCACAACTGGAAACTCCCCAACTAGAAACTCCGCAACTAGAAACTGCGCAACAGGAGACTCTACAACTAGAAACTCCACAACTAGAACCTCGAAAACTAGAAACTCCACAACTAGAAACTTCACAACTAGAAACTCCGCAACTAGAGACTCCACAACTAGAAACTTCACAACTTGAAACTCCTCACATAGAAACTCCACAACCAGAAACTCCACAACTAGAAACTCCGCAACTAGAAACTCCGCAACTAGAGACTCCAGAATTAGAAACTCCACAACTAGAAACTCCACAACTTCAAACTCCACAAATACCGACTCGGCAACTAGAAATTCCATATCTAGAACCTCCACAACTAGAAACTGCAAAACTAGAGACTTCAAACTAGAAACTCAACAACTAGAAACTCCACAACTAAAAACTCCACAACTGGAAACTCCACAACTTGAGACTACGCAACTTGAAACTTCACAACTAGAAAGTCCGCTATTAAAAACTCCGCAACTAGAAACTCCGCAACTAGAAACTCCACAACTTAAAACTCCACAACTAGATACTCCACAATTGGAAACTCCACAACTAGATACTTCACAACTGGAAACTCCACAACTAGATACTCCACAACTGGAAACTCCACAACTGGAAACTCCACAACTAGACACTCCACAACTAAAAACTCTTCAACTAGAAATTCCTAAACTAGAGACTCCACAATTAAAAAATCTACAACTAGAGACTTCAAACTAGAAACTCAACAACTAGAAACTCCACAACTAAAAACTCCACAACTAGAAACCCAACATCTTGAGACTCCGCAACTAGAAACTCCACAACTAGGGACTCCGCAACTAGAAACTCCACAACTGGAAACTCCACAACTGGCAACTCCACTACTAGATACTCCACAACTGGAAACTCGGCAACTAGAAACTCCACAACTGGAGACACCACAACTTGAAACTCCACAACTAGAGACTCTGCAACTAGAAACTCCATAACTAGAGACTCCGCAACTCCACAACTCGAAACTCCACAACTGGAAACTCCACAACTGGACACTCCACAACTGAAAACTCTTCAACTAAAAATTCCTAAACTAGAGACTCCACAACTAGAGAATATACAACTAGAGACTTCAAACTAGAAACTCAAACACTAGAAACTCCACAACTAAAAACTCAACAACTAGAAACTCCACAGCTTGAGACTCCGCAACTAGAAACTCCACAACTAGGGACTCCGCAACTAGAAACTCCAACGAGAAACTCCACAACTGGAAACTCCACTACTAGATACTCCACAACTGGAAACTCGGCAACTAGAAACTCCACAACTCGAGACTCCACAACTTGAAACTCCACAACTAAAGACTCTGCAACTAGAAACTCCACATTTCGAAACTCCACTACTGGAAACTCCACAACTAGACACTCCACAACAAAAAACTCTTCAACTAGAAACTCCTAAACTAGAGACTCATCAACTAGAGAATCTACAAGTAGAGACTTGAAACTAGAAACTCAACAACTGGAAACTCCACAACTAAAAACTCAACAACTAGAAACTCCACAGCTTGAGACTCCGCAACTTGAGACTCCGCAACTTGAAACTTCACAAGTAGAAACTCCGCTATTAAAATCTCCGCAACTAGAACTCCGCAACTAGAAACTCCACAACTTAAAACTCCACAACTAGATACTCCACAACTGGAAACTCCACAACTAGATACTTCACAACTGGAAACTCCACAACTAGATACTCCACAACTAAAAACTCCACAACTAGAAACTCCACAACTAGAGACTCCACAACTCGAAACTCCACAACTAGAATCTCCACAACTAAAAACTCCACAACCAGAGACTCCGCAACTTCACAACTAGAAACTCCACAACTGGAAACTGCACATATAGATACTCTGCAACTAGAAACTCTACAACTAGAGACTCCACAACTTGAAACTCCAACACTTTAAACTCCACAACTAGAAACTCCACAACTTGAAACTCCACAGCTTGAGACTCCACAGCTTGAGACTCCGCAACTAGAAACTCCACAACTAGGGACTCCACAACTTGAAACTCCTCAACTAGAGACTTTGCAACTAGAAACTCCACAACTCGAAACTCCTAAACTAGAGACTCCACAACTAGAGAATCTACAACTAGAGACTTCAAACTAGAAACTCAACAACTAGAAACTCCCCAGCTTCAGACTCCGGAACTTGAAACTCCACAGCTAGAAACTCCGCAACTAGGGACTCCACAACTAGAAACTCCACAACTAGAAACTCCACAACTAGAAACTCCACATCTCGAAACTCCACTACTAGATACTCCCCAACTGGAAACTCGACAACTAGAAACTCCACATCTAGAGACTCCACAACTTGAAACTCCACAACTAGAGACTCTGCAACTAGAAACTCAACAACTAGAGACTCCGCAACTCCACAACTAGAAACTCCTTAACTGGAAAATCCACAACTAGATACTCCACAACTAAAAAATCTAGAACTAGAAACTCCACAACTATAGACTCCAAAACTTGAAACTCCACAAGTTTAAACTCCACAACTTGAGACTCCTCAACTAGAAACTCCACAACTGGAAACTCCCCAACTAGAAACTCCGCAACTAGATACTCCGCAACAGGAGACTCTACAACTAGAAACTCCAAAACTAGAAACTCCACAACTAGAAACTCCACAACTAGAAACTTCACAACTAGAAACTCCACAACTAGAGACTCCACAACTAGAAACTCCACAACTTGAAACTCCTCAACTAGAAACTCCAAAACCAGAAACTCCACAACTAGAAACTCCACAACTGGAAACTCCACAACTAGAAACTCCACAACTAGAGACTCCACAACTCGAAACTCCACAACTAGAAACTCCACAACTAGAAACTCCACAACCAGAGACTCCGCAACTCCACAACTAGAAACTCCACAACTGGAAACTCCACAACTAGATACTCTGCCACTAGAAACTCCACAACTAGAGACTCCACAACTTGAAACTCCACAACTTTAAACTCCACAACTTGAGACTCCACAACTAGAAACTCCACAACTTGAAACTCCACAACTAGAAACTCCACAACCAGAAACTCCACAACTAGAAACTCAACAACTAGAAACTCCACAACTAGAAACTCTGCAACTAGAGAATGCACAACTAGAAACTCAACAACTAGAAACTCCACAACTACAAGCTCCACAAATAGAGACTCGGCTACAAGAAATTTCATGTCTAGAAAGTCCACAACTATAACTCCACAAATGGAAACTCCACAACTAGAAACTCCACAACTAGAAACTCCACAACTAGAGACTCCGCAACTAGAAACTCCGCAGCTAGATACTCCACAAATAGAAACTCCGCAGCTAGAAAGTACACAACTAGAGACTCCACAACTAGAAACTCCACAAATAGAAACTCCACAACTAGAAAACTAGAAACTCCACAACTTGAAACCTGACGACCCTAAGTTACGCAACTACAAAATCCACAGCTAGTGATTCCGCAACTAGAAACTCCACAACTAGAAACTCCACAACTCAAAATTCCACAACTAGAAACTCCCAAGCTCGAAACTCCACAACTCGAAACTCCACAACTGGAAAATCCACAACTAGACACTCCACAACTAAAAACTCTTCAACTAGAAACTCCTAAACTAGAGACTCCACAACTAAAGAATCTACAACTAGAGACTTCAAACTAGAAACTCAACAACTAGAAACTTCAAAATTCGAAACTCTACTAGAAACTCCACAACTTGAAACTCCACAACTAGAAACTCCACAACTAGAAACTCCACAACTAGAGACTCTGCAACTATGGAACTCCGCAACTAGAAACTCCGCATTTAGAAACTCCGCAACAAGAAATTCCACAGCTAGAAACACCACAACTAGACACTCCGCAACTAGAAACTCCACAACTTGAGACGCCGCAACTAGAAACTCCACAACTTGAAACTCCACAACTAGAAACTCCACAACTAGAAACTCTACAACTAGAGACTCCTCAACTATTGAATTCGCAACTAGAAACTCCAAAACTAGAGACGCTGCAACTAGAAACTCTACAACTAGAGACTCCACAACTAGAATCTCCACAACTAAAACTCCACAACCAGAGACTCCGCAACTTCACAACTAGAAACTCCACAACTGGAAACTGCACATATAGATACTCTGCAACTAGAAACTCCACAACTAGAGACTCCACAACTTGAAACTCCACAACTTTAAACTCCACAACTTGAGACTCCACAACTAGAAACTCCACAACTTGAAACTCCACAGCTTGAGACTCCGCAACTAGAAACTCCACAACTAGGGACTCCACAACTGGAAACTCCGTTACTAGATACTCCACAACTGGAAACTCGGCAACTAGAAACTCCACAACTAGAGACTCCGCAACTTGAAACTCCACAACTAGAGACTCTGCAACTAGAAACTCCACAACTCGAAACTCCACAACTGGAAACTCCACAACTAGACTCTCCACAACAAAAAACTCTTCAACTAGAAACTCCTAAACTAGAGACTCCACAACTAGAGAATCTAGAACTAGAGACTTCAAACTAGAAACTCAACAACTAGAAACTCCCCAGCTTGAGACTCCGCAACTTGAAACTCCACAGCTAGAAACTCCGCAACTAGAAACTCCACAACTAGGGACTCCACAACTAGAAACTCCACAACTAGAAACTCCACATCTCGAAACTCCACTACTAGATACTCCACAACTGGAAACTCGACAACTAGAAACTCCACATCTAGAGACTCCACAACTTGAAACTCCACAACTAGAGACTCCAAAACTTGAAACTCCACAAGTTTAAACTCCACAACTTGAGACTCCACAACTAGAAATTCCACAACTAGAAACTCCACAACTGGAAACTCCCCAACTAGAAACTCCGCAACTAGAAACTCCGCAACAGGAGACTCTACAACTAGAAACTCCAAAACTAGAAACTCCACAACTAGAAACTCCACAACTAGAAACTTCACAACTAGAAACTCCGCAACTAGAGACTCCACAACTAGAAACTCCACAACTTGAAACTCCTCAACTAGAAACTCCAAAACCAGAAACTCCACAACTAGAAACTCCGCAACTAGAAACTCCGCAACTAGAGACTCCACAACTAGAAACTCCACAACTAGAAACTCCACAACTTCAAACTCCACAAATACAGACTCGGCAACTAGAAATTCCATATCTAGAAACTCCACAACTAGAAACTGCAAAACTAGAGACTTCACAACTAGAAACTCAACAACTAGAAACTCCACAACTAAAAACTCCACAACTGGAAACTCCACAACTTGAGACTCCGCCACTTGAAACTTCACAACTAGAAACTGCGCTATTAAAAACTCCGCAACTAGAAACTCCGCAACTAGAAATTCCACAACTTAAAACTCCACAACTAGATACTCCACAACTGGAAACTCCACAACTGGATACTCCACAACTGGAAACTCCACAACTAGAAACTCCACAACTAGAGGCTCCAAAACTCGAAACTCCACAACTAGAAACTCCACAACTAGAAACTCCACAACCAGAGACTCCGCAACTCCACAACTAGAAACTCCACAACTGGAAACTCCACAACTAGATACTCTGCAACTAGAAACTCCACAACTAGAGACTCCACAACTTGAAACTCCACAACTTTAAACTCCACAACTTGAGACTCCACAACTAGAAACTCCACAACTTGAAACTCCACAACTAGAAACTCCACAACCAGAAACTCCACAACTAGAAACTCCACAACTAGAAACTCCACAACTAGAAAATCTGCAACTAGAGACTCCACAACTAGAAACTCAACAACTAGAAACTCCACAACTACAAGCTCCACAAATAAAGACTCGGCTACAAGAAATTTCATGTCTAGAAAGTCCACAACTATAACTCCACAAATGGAAACTCCACAACTAGAAACTCCACAACTAGAAACTCCACAACTAGAGACTCCGCAACTAGAAACTCCGCAGCTAGATACTCCACAAATAGAAACTCCGCAGCTAGAAACTACACAACTAGAGACTCCACAACTAGAAACTCCACAACTAGAAACTCCACAACTAGAAAACTAGAAACTCCACAACTTGAAACCTCACGACCCTAAGTTGCGCAACTACAAAATCCACAGCTAGAGATTCCGCAACTAGAAACTCCACAACTAGAAACTCCACAACTCAAAATTCCACAACTAGAAACTCCCAAACTCGAAACTCCACAACTCGAAACTCCACAACTGGAAACTCCACAACTAGACACTCCACAACTAAAAACTCTTGAACTAGAAACTCCTAAACTAGAGACTCCACAACTAAAGAATCTACAACTAGAGACTTCAAACTAGAAACTCAACAACTAGAAACTTCAAAATTCGAAACTCTACTAGAAACTCCACAACTTGAAACTCAACAACTAGAAACTCCCCAGCTTGAGACTCCGCAACTTGAAACTCCACAACTAGAAACTCCGCAACTAGAAACTCCACAACATGGGACTCCACAACTAGAAAGTCCACAACTAGAAACTTCACAACTCGAAACTCCACTACTAGATACTCCACAACTGGAAACTCGACAACTAGAAACTCAAAATCTAGAGACTCCACAACTTGAAACTCCACAACTAGAGACTCTGCAACTAGAAACTCAACAACTAGAGACTCCGCAACTCAAACCTAGAAACTCCCCAACTGGAAAATCCACAACTAGATACTCCACAACTAGAAAATCTACAACTAGAAACTCCACAACTACAGACTCCACAACTTGAAACTCCACAAGTTTAAACTCCATAACTTGAAACTCCACAACTAGAAACTCCACAACTAGAAACTCCACAACTGGAAACTCCCCAACTAGAAACTCCGCAACTAGAAACTGCGCAACAGGAGACTCTACAACTAGAAACTCCACAACTAGAACCTCGAAAACTAGAAACTCCACAACTAGAAACTTCACAACTAGAAACTCCGCAACTAGAGACTCCACAACTAGAAACTTCACAACTTGAAACTCCTCAAATAGAAACTCCACAACCAGAAACTCCACAACTAGAAACTCCGCAACTAGAAACTCCGCAACTAGAGACTCCACAATTAGAAACTCCACAACTAGAAACTCCACAACTTCAAACTCCACAAATACCGACTCGGCAACTAGAAATTCCATATCTAGAAACTCCACAACTAGAAACTGCAAAACTAGAGACTTCAAACTAGAAACTCAACAACTAGAAACTCCACAACTAAAAACTCCACAACTGGAAACTCCACAACTTGAGACTACGCAACTTGAAACTTCACAACTAGAAAGTCCGCTATTAAAAACTCCACAACTAGAAACTCCGCAACTAGAAACTCCACAACTTAAAACTCCACAACTAGATACTCCACAACTGGAAACTCCACAACTAGATACTTCACAACTGGAAACTCCACAACTAGATACTCCACAACTGGAAACTCCACAACTGGAAACTCCACAACTAGACACTCCACAACTAAAAACTCTTCAACTAGAAATTCCTAAACTAGAGACTCCACAATTAAAAAATCTACAACTAGAGACTTCAAACTAGAAACTCAACAACTAGAAACTCCACAACTAAAAACTCCACAACTAGAAACCCAACATCTTGAGACTCCGCAACTAGAAACTCCACAACTAGGGACTCCGCAACTAGAAACTCCACAACTGGAAACTCCACAACTGGCAACTCCACTACTAGATACTCCACAACTGGAAACTCGGCAACTAGAAACTCCACAACTGGAGACACCGCAACTTGAAACTCCACAACTAGAGACTCTGCAACTAGAAACTCCACAACTAGAGACTCCGCAACTCCACAACTCGAAACTCCACAACTGGAAACTCCACAACTGGACACTCCACAACTAAAAACTCTTCAACTAAAAATTCCTAAACTAGAGACTCCACAACTAGAGAATATACAACTAGAGACTTCAAACTAGAAACTCAAACACTAGAAACTCCACAACTAAAAACTCAACAACTAGAAACTCCACAGCTTGAGACTCCGCAACTAGAAACTCCACAACTAGGGACTCCGCAACTAGAAACTCCAACTAGAAACTCCACAACTGGAAACTCCACTACTAGATACTCCACAACTGGAAACTCGGCAACTAGAAACTCCACAACTCGAGACTCCACAACTTGAAACTCCACAACTAAAGACTCTGCAACTAGAAACTCCACATTTCGAAACTCCACTACTGGAAACTCCACAACTAGACACTCCACAACAAAAAACTCTTCAACTAGAAACTCCTAAACTAGAGACTCATCAACTAGAGAATCTACAAGTAGAGACTTGAAACTAGAAACTCAACAACTGGAAACTCCACAACTAAAAACTCAACAACTGGAAACTCCACAGCTTGAGACTCCGCAACTTGAGACTCCGCAACTTGAAACTTCACAAGTAGAAACTCCGCTATTAAAAACTCCGCAACTAGAAACTCCACAACTTAAAACTCCACAACTAGATACTCCACAACTGGAAACTCCACAACTAGATACTTCACAACTGGAAACTCCACAACTAGATACTCCACAACTAAAAACTCCACAACTAGAAACTCCACAACTAGAGACTCCACAACTCGAAACTCCACAACTAGAATCTCCACAACTAAAAACTCCACAACCAGAGACTCCGCAACTTCACAACTAGAAACTCCACAACTGGAAACTGCACATATAGATACTCTGCAACTAGAAACTCCACAACTAGAGACTCCACAACTTGAAACTCCAACACTTTAAACTCCACAACTTGAGACTCCACAACTAGAAACTCCACAACTTGAAACTCCACAGCTTGAGACTCCACAGCTTGAGACTCCGCAACTACAAACTCCACAACTAGGGACTCCACAACTTGAAACTCCTCAACTAGAGACTTTGCAACTAGAAACTCCACAACTCGAAACTCCTAAACTAGAGACTCCACAACTAGAGAATCTACAACTAGAGACTTCAAACTAGAAACTCAACAACTAGAAACTCCCCAGCTTCAGACTCCGGAACTTGAAACTCCACAGCTAGAAACTCCGCAACTAGAAACTCCACAACTAGGGACTCCACAACTAGAAACTCCACAACTAGAAACTCCACATCTCGAAACTCCACTACTAGATACTCCCCAACTGGAAACTCGACAACTAGATACTCCACATCTAGAGACTCCACAACTTGAAACTCCACAACTAGAGACTCTGCAACTAGAAACTCAACAACTAGAGACTCCGCAACTCCACAACTAGAAACTCCTTAACTGGAAAATCCACAACTAGATACTCCACAACTAAAAAATCTAGAACTAGAAACTCCACAACTATAGACTCCAAAACTTGAAACTCCACAAGTTTAAACTCCACAACTTGAGACTCCACAACTAGAAACTCCACAACTGGAAACTCCCCAACTAGAAACTCCGCAACAGGAGACTCTACAACTAGAAACTCCAAAACTAGAAACTCCACAACTAGAAACTCCACAACTAGAAACTTCACAACTAGAAACTCCGCAACTAGAGACTCCACAACTAGAAACTCCACAACTTGAAACTCCTCAACTAGAAACTCCAAAACCAGAAACTCCACAACTAGAAACTCCACAACTGGAAACTCCACAACTAGAAACTCCACAACTAGAGACTCCACAACTCGAAACTCCACAACTAGAAACTCCACAACTAGAAACTCCACAACCAGAGACTCCGCAACTCCACAACTAGAAACTCCACAACTGGAAACTCCACAACTAGATACTCTGCAACTAGAAACTCCACAACTAGAGACTCCACAACTTGAAACTCCACAACTTTAAACTCCACAACTTGAGACTCCACAACTAGAAACTCCACAACTTGAAACTCCACAACTAGAAACTCCACAACCAGAAACTCCACAACTAGAAACTCCACAACTAGAAACTCCACAACTAGAAAATCTGCAACTAGAGACTCCACAACTAGAAACTCAACAACTAGAAACTCCACAACTACAAGCTCCACAAATAGAGACTCGGCTACAAGAAATTTCATGTCTAGAAAGTCCACAACTATAACTCCACAAATGGAAACTCCACAACTAGAAACTCCACAACTAGAAACTCCACAACTAGAGACTCCGCAACTAGAAACTCCGCAGCTAGATACTCCACAAATAGAAACTCCGCAGCTAGAAACTACACAACTAGAGACTCCACAACTAGAAACTCCACAACTAGAAACTCCACAACTAGAAAACTAGAAACTCCAGAACTTGAAACCTCACGACCCTAAGTTACGCAACTACAAAATCCACAGCTAGAGATTCCGCAACTAGAAACTCCACAACTAGAAACTCCACAACTCAAAATTCCACAACTAGAAACTCCAAAACTCGAAACTCCACAACTCGAAACTCAACAATTGGAAACTCCACAACTAGACACTCCACAACTAAAAACTCTTCAACTAGAAACTCCTAAACTAGAGACTACACAACTAGAGAATCTACAACTAGAGACTTCAAACTAGAAACTCAACAACTACAAACTTCAAAATTCGAAACTCTACTAGAAACTCCACAACTTGAAACTCCACAACTAGACACTCCACAACTAGAAACTCCACAACTAGAGACTCTGCAAATATGGAACTACGCAGCTAGAAACTTCGCATTTAGAAACTCGGCAACAAGAAATTTCACAGCTAGAAACACCACAACTAGACACTCCGCAACTAGAAACTCCACAACTTGAGACGCCGCAACTAGAAACTCCACAACTTGAAACTCCACAACTAGAAACTCCACAACTAGAAACTCTACAACTAGAGGCTCCTCAACTAGAGAATTCGCAACTAGAAACTCCAAAACTAGAGACGCTGCAACTAGAAACTCTACAACTAGAGACTCCACAACTAGAAACTCCACAACTCGAAACTCCACAACTCAAAACTCCACAACTTGAAACTCCACAACTAGAAACTCCATAACTTGAGACTCCGCAACTAGAAACTCCACAACTTGAAGTTCCACAACTAGAAACTCCACAACTTGAGACTCCGCAACTAGAAACTCCACAACTTGAAACTTCACAACTAGAGACTCCGCAACTAGAAACTCCACAACCAGAAACTCCACAACTAGAAACTCCACAACTAGAAACTTCACAACTAGAGACTCCACAACTAGAAACTCCACAACTAGAAACTACACAACTTGAAACTCCACAACTAGAGACTCCACAACTAGAAACTCCAAAACTAGAAACTCCACAACTACAAACTCCACAAATAGAGACTCGGCAACTAGAAATTTCATAACTAGAAACTCCACCACTGAAAACTCCACAACTGGAAACTCCACAACTAGAAACTCCACAACTGGAAACTCCACAACTAGAGATTCCGCAACTAGAAACTCCACAACTAGAGACTCCGCAACTAGAAACTCCGCAGCTAGAAACTCCACAAATAGAAACTCCGCAACTAGAAACTCCGCAGCTAGAAACTACACAACTAGAGGCTGCACAAATAGAAACTCCACAACTAGAAACTCCACAACTGGAAACTCCCCAACTAGAAACTCCGCAACTAGAAACTCCGCAACAGGAGACTCTACAACTAGAAACTCCACAACTAGAAACTCCAAAAGTAGAAACTCCGCAACTAGAAACTTCACAACTAGAAACTCCGCAACTAGAGACTCCACACCTAGAAACTCCACAACTTGAAACTCCTCAACTAGAAACTCCACAACCAGAAACTCCACAACTAGAAACTCCGCAACTAGAAACTCCGCAACTAGAGACTCCACAACTAGAAACTCCACAACTAGAAACTCCACAACTACAAACTCCACAAATACAGATTCGGCAACTAGAAATTCCATATCTAGAAACTCCACAGCTAGAAACTGCAAAACTAGAGACTTCACAGCTAGAAACTCAACAACTAGAAACTCCACAACTAAAAACTCCACAACTGGAAACTCCACAACTTGAGACTCCGCAACTTGAAACTTCACAAGTAGAAACTCCGCTATTAAAAACTCCGCAACTAGAAACTCCGGAACTAGAAACTCCACAACTTAAAACTCCACAACTGGATACTCCACAACTAGATACTTCACAACTGGAAACTCCACAACTAGATACTCCACAACTAAAAACTCCACAACTAGAAACTCCACAACTAGAGACTCCACAACTAAAAACTCCACAACCAGAGACTCCGCGAATTCACAACTAGAAACTCCACAACTGGAAACTCCACAAATAGATACTCTGCAACTAGAAACTCCACAACTAGAGACTCCACAACTTGAAACTCCACAACTTGAGACTCCACAACTAGAAACTCCACAACTTGAAACTCCACAGCTTGAGACTCCGCAACTAGAAACTCCACAACTAGGGACTCCACAACTGGAAACTCCACTACTAGATACTCCACAACTGGAAACTCGGCAACTAGAAACTCCACAACTAGAAACTCCACAACTTGAAACTCCACAACTAGAGACTCTGCAACTAGAAACTCCACAACTCGAAACTCCACAACTGGAAACTCCACAACTAGACACTCCACAACAAAAAACTCTTCAACTAGAAACTCCTAAACTAGAGACTCCACAACTAGAGAATCTACAATTAGAGACTTCAAACTAGAAACTCAAAAACTAGAAACTCCACAACTAAAAACTCAACAACTAGAAACTCCCCAGCTTGAGACTCCGCAACTTGAAACTCCACAACTAGAAACTCCGCAACTAGAAACTCCACAACAAGGGACTCCACAACTAGAAACTCCACAACTAGAAACTTCACAACTCGAAACTCCACTACTAGATACTCCACAACTGGAAACTCGACAACTAGAAACTTCACATCTAGAGACTCCACAACTTGAAACTCCACAACTAGAGACTCGACAACTAGAAACTTCACATCTAGAGACTACACAACTGGAAAATCCACAACTAGATACTCCAAAACTAGAAAATCTACAACTAGAAACTCCACAACTATAGACTCCACAACTTGAAGCTCCACAAGTTTAAACTCCACAACTTGAGACTCCACAACTAGAAACTCCAAAACTAGAAACTCCACAACTGGAAACTCCCAAACTAGAAACTCCGCAACTAGAAACTCCACAACTAGATATTTCACAACTGGAAACTCCACAACTAGATACTCCACAACTGGAAACTCCACAACTAGAAACTCCACAACTAGAGACTCCACAACTCGAAACTCCAACAATAGAAACTCCACAACTAGAAACTCCACAACCAGAGACTCCGCAACTCCACAACTAGAAACTCCACAACTGGAAACTCCACAACTAGATACTCTGCAACTAGAAACTCCACAACTAGAGACTCCACAACTTGAAACTCCACAACTTTAAGCTCCACAACTTGAGACTCCACAACTAGAAACTCCACAACTTGAAACTCCGCAACTAGAAACTCCACAACTAGGGACTCCGCAACTATAGACTCCACAACTTGAAGCTCCACAAGTTTAAACTCCACAACTTGAGACTCCACAACTAGAAACTCCAAAACTAGAAACTCCACAACTGGAAACTCCCCAACTAGAAACTCCGAAACTAGAAACTCCGCAACAGGAGACTCCACAACTAGAAACTCCACAACTAGAAACTCCACAACTACAAACTCCACAAATACAGATTCGGCAACTAGAAATTCCATATCTAGAAACTCCACAGCTAGAAACTGCATAACTAGAGACTTCACAGCTAGAAACTCAACAACTAGAAACTCCACAACTAAAAACTCCACAACTGGAAACTCCACAACTTGAGACTCCGCAACTTGAAACTTCACAAGTAGAAACTCCGCTATTAAAAACTCCGCAACTAGAAACTCCGGAACTAGAAACTCCACAACTTAAAACTCCACAACTGGATACTCCACAACTAGATACTTCACAACTGGAAACTCCACAACTAGATACTCCACAACTAAAAACTCCACAACTAGAAACTCCACAACTAGAGACTCCACAACTAAAAACTCCACAACCAGAGACTCCGCGAATTCACAACTAGAAACTCCACAACTGGAAACTCCACAAATAGATACTCTGCAACTAGAAACTCCACAACTAGAGACTCCACAACTTGAAACTCCACAACTTGAGACTCCACAACTAGAAACTCCACAACTTGAAACTCCACAGCTTGAGACTCCGCAACTAGAAACTCCACAACTAGGGACTCCACAACTGGAAACTCCACTACTAGATACTCCACAACTGGAAACTCGGCAACTAGAAACTCCACAACTAGAAACTCCACAACTTGAAACTCCACAACTAGAGACTCTGCAACTAGAAACTCCACAACTCGAAACTCCACAACTGGAAACTCCACAACTAGACACTCCACAACAAAAAACTCTTCAACTAGAAACTCCTAAACTAGAGACTCCACAACTAGAGAATCTACAATTAGAGACTTCAAACTAGAAACTCAAAAACTAGAAACTCCACAACTAAAAACTCAACAACTAGAAACTCCCCAGCTTGAGACTCCGCAACTTGAAACTCCACAACTAGAAACTCCGCAACTAGAAACTCCACAACAAGGGACTCCACAACTAGAAACTCCACAACTAGAAACTTCACAACTCGAAACTCCACTACTAGATACTCCACAACTGGAAACTCGACAACTAGAAACTTCACATCTAGAGACTCCACAACTTGAAACTCCACAACTAGAGACTCGACAACTAGAAACTTCACATCTAGAGACTACACAACTGGAAAATCCACAACTAGATACTCCAAAACTAGAAAATCTACAACTAGAAACTCCACAACTATAGACTCCACAACTTGAAGCTCCACAAGTTTAAACTCCACGACTTGAGACTCCACAACTAGAAACTCCAAAACTAGAAACTCCACAACTGGAAACTCCCAAACTAGAAACTCCGCAACTAGAAACTCCACAACTAGATATTTCACAACTGGAAACTCCACAACTAGATACTCCACAACTGGAAACTCCACAACTAGAAACTCCACAACTAGAGACTCCACAACTCGAAACTCCAACAATAGAAACTCCACAACTAGAAACTCCACAACCAGAGACTCCGCAACTCCACAACTAGAAACTCCACAACTGGAAACTCCACAACTAGATACTCTGCAACTAGAAACTCCACAACTAGAGACTCCACAACTTGAAACTCCACAACTTTAAGCTCCACAACTTGAGACTCCACAACTAGAAACTCCACAACTTGAAACTCCGCAACTAGAAACTCCACAACTAGGGACTCCGCAACTATAGACTCCACAACTTGAAGCTCCACAAGTTTAAACTCCACAACTTGAGACTCCACAACTAGAAACTCCAAAACTAGAAACTCCACAACTGGAAACTCCCCAACTAGAAACTCCGAAACTAGAAACTCCGCAACAGGAGACTCCACAACTAGAAACTCCACAACTAGAAACTCCACAACTACAAACTCCACAAATACAGATTCGGCAACTAGAAATTCCATATCTAGAAACTCCACAGCTAGAAACTGCATAACTAGAGACTTCACAGCTAGAAACTCAACAACTAGAAACTCCACAACTAAAAACTCCACAACTGGAAACTCCACAACTTGAGACTCCGCAACTTGAAACTTCACAAGTAGAAACTCCGCTATTAAAAACTCCGCAACTAGAAACTCCGGAACTAGAAACTCCACAACTTAAAACTCCACAACTGGATACTCCACAACTAGATACTTCACAACTGGAAACTCCACAACTAGATACTCCACAACTAAAAACTCCACAACTAGAAACTCCACAACTAGAGACTCCTTAACTAAAAACTCCACAACCAGAGACTCCGCGAATTCACAACTAGAAACTCCACAACTGGAAACTCCACAAATAGATACTCTGCAACTAGAAACTCCACAACTAGAGACTCCACAACTTGAAACTCCACAACTTGAGACTCCACAACTAGAAACTCCACAACTTGAAACTCCACAGCTTGAGACTCCGCAACTAGAAACTCCACAACTAGGGACTCCACAACTGGAAACTCCACTACTAGATACTCCACAACTGGAAACTCGGCAACTAGAAACTCCACAACTAGAAACTCCACAACTTGAAACTCCACAACTAGAGACTCTGCAACTAGAAACTCCACAACTCGAAACTCCACAACTGGAAACTCCACAACTAGACACTCCACAACAAAAAACTCTTCAACTAGAAACTCCTAAACTAGAGACTCCACAACTAGAGAATCTACAATTAGAGACTTCAAACTAGAAACTCAAAAACTAGAAACTCCACAACTAAAAACTCAACAACTAGAAACTCCCCAGCTTGAGACTCCGCAACTTGAAACTCCACAACTAGAAACTCCGCAACTAGAAACTCCACAACAAGGGACTCCACAACTAGAAACTCCACAACTAGAAACTTCACAACTCGAAACTCCACTACTAGATACTCCACAACTGGAAACTCGACAACTAGAAACTTCACATCTAGAGACTCCACAACTTGAAACTCCACAACTAGAGACTCGACAACTAGAAACTTCACATCTAGAGACTACACAACTGGAAAATCCACAACTAGATACTCCAAAACTAGAAAATCTACAACTAGAAACTCCACAACTATAGACTCCACAACTTGAAGCTCCACACGTTTAAACTCCACAACTTGAGACTCCACAACTAGAAACTCCAAAACTAGAAACTCCACAACTGGAAACTCCCAAACTAGAAACTCCGCAACTAGAAACTCCACAACTAGATATTTCACAACTGGAAACTCCACAACTAGATACTCCACAACTGGAAACTCCACAACTAGAAACTCCACAACTAGAGACTCCACAACTCGAAACTCCAACAATAGAAACTCCACAACTAGAAACTCCACAACCAGAGACTCCGCAACTCCACAACTAGAAACTCCACAACTGGAAACTCCACAACTAGATACTCTGCAACTAGAAACTCCACAACTAGAGACTCCACAACTTGAAACTCCACAACTTTAAGCTCCACAACTTGAGACTCCACAACTAGAAACTCCACAACTTGAAACTCCGCAACTAGAAACTCCACAACTAGGGAATCCGCAACTATAGACTCCACAACTTGAAGCTCCACAAGTTTAAACTCCACAACTTGAGACTCCACAACTACAAACTCCAAAACTAGAAACTCCACAACTGGAAACTCCCCAACTAGAAACTCCGAAACTAGAAACTCCGCAACAGGAGACTCTACAACTAGAAACTCCACAACTAGAAACTCGAAAACTAGAAACTTCACAACTAGAAACTTCACAACTAGAAACTCCGCAACTAGAGACTCCACAACTAGAAACTTCACAACTTGAAACTCCTCAAATAGAAACTCCACAACCAGAAACTCCTCAACTAGAAACTCTACAACTAGAAACTCCGCAACTGGAGACTCCACAACTAGAAACTCCACAACTAGAAACTCCACAACTTCAAACTCCATTAAAACAGACTCGGCAACTAGAAATTCCATATCTAGAAACTCCACAACTAGAAACTGCAAAACTAGAGACTTCACAACTAGAAACTCAACAACTAGAAACTCCACAACTAAAAACTCCACAACTGGAAACTCCACAACTTGAGACTACGCAACTTGAAACTTCACAACTAAAAACTACGCTATTAAAAACTCCGCAACTAGAAACTCCACAACTAGAAACTCCACAACTTAAAACTCCACAACTAGATACTCCACAACTGGAAACTCCACAACTAGATACTTCACAACTGGAAACTCCACAACTAGAAACTCCACGACCAGAAACTCCACAACTAGAAACTCCACAACTAGAAACTTCACAACTAGAGACTCCCCAGCTAGAAACTCCACAACTACAAACTCCACAAATACAGACTCAGCAACTAGAAATTCCATATCTAGAAACTCCACAACTAGAAACTGCAAAACTAGAGACTTCACAACTAGAAACTCAACAACTAGAAACTCCACAACTAAAAACTCCACAACTGGAAACTCCACAACTTGAGACTCCGCAACTTGAAACTTCACAACTGGAAACTCCACAACTAGATACTCCACAACTGGAAACTCCACAACTAGAAACTCCACAACTAGACTCCACAACTTGAAACTCCACAACTAGAGACTCCGCAACTAGAAACTCCACAACTAGAGACTCGGCAACTCCACAACTAGAAACTCCACAACTGGAAACTTCACAACTAGATACTCTGCAACTAGAAACTCCACAACTAGAGACTCCACAACTTGAAACTCCAGAACTTTAAACTCCACAACTTGAGACTCCACAACTAGAAACTCCACAACTCAAAACTCCACAACTGGAAACTCCACAATTAAAAACTCCACAACCAGAAACTCCACAACTAGAAACTCCACAACTAAAAACTCCACAACTGGAAACTCCACAACTAGAAACTCCACAACTAGAAACTCCACAACTAGAGACTCCGCAACTAGAAACTCCACAACCAGAGACTCTGCAACTAGAAACTCCGCAACTAGAAACTCCGCAGCTAGAAACTACACAACTAGAGACTCCACAGCTAGAAACTCCGCAACTAGAATTTCCACAACTAGAAACTCCACAACTTGAAACCTCACAACCTTAAGTTACGCAACTAGAAAATCCACAGCTAGAGATTCCGCAACTAGAAACTCCACAACTAGAAACTCCACAACTCAAAACTCCACAACTAGAAACTCCAAAACTCGAAACTCCACAACTCGAAACTCCACAACTGGAAACTCCACAACTAAACACTCCACAACTAAAAACTCTTCAACTAGAAACTCCAAAACTAGAGACTCCACAACTAGAGAATCTACAACTAGAGACTTCAAACTAGAAACTCAACAACTAGAAACTTCAAAATTCGAAACTCTACTAGAAACTACACAACTGGAAACTCCACAACTAGACACTCCACAACTAGAAACTCCACAACTAGAGACTCTGCAACTATGGAACTCCGCAAATAGAAACTCCGCAACAAGAAATTCCAGAGCTAGAAACACCACAACTAGACACTCCGCAACTAGAAACTCCACAACTTGAGACGCCGCAACTAGAAACTCCACAACTTGAAACTTCACAACTAGAAACTCCACAACTAAAAACTCTACAACTAGAGACTCCTCAACTAGAGAATTCGCAACTAGAAACTCCAAAACTAGAGACTCTGCAACTAGAAACTCCGCAGCTAGAAACTCCACAACTTAAAACTGCACTAAATACTCCACAACTGGAAACTTTACAACTAGATAGTTCACAACTGGAAACTCCACAACTGGATACTCCACAACTAGAAACTCCACAACCAGAAACCCCACAACTTGAAACTTCACAACTTGAAACTTCACAACTAGAAACTCCACAACCAAAAACTCCACAACTAGAAACTCCACAACTAGAAACTCCACAACTAGAAACTCTGCAACTAGAGACTCCTCAACTAGAAACTCCACAACTAGAAACTCCACAACTACAAACTCCACAAATAGAGACTCGGCTACAAGAAATTTCATGTCTAGAATGTCCACAACTAAAAACTTCACAACTGGAAACTCCACAACTAGAAACTCCACAACTAGAAACTCCACAACCGAAGACTCTGCAACTACAAACTCCGCAGCTAGAAACTCCACAACTCGAAACTCCACAACTGGAAACTGCACAACTAGACACTCCACAACTAGAAACTTCACAACCGGAAACTCCACAACTAGAAACTCTACAACTAGAAACTTCACAACTAGAAACTCCACAACCAAAAACTCCACAACTGGAAACTCCACAACTAGAAACTCCACAACTAGAGACTCCGCAACTAGAAACTCCACAACCAGAGTCTCTGCAACTAGAAACTCCGCAACTAGAAACTCCGCAGCTGGAAACTACACAACTAGAGACTCCTCAACTAGAAACTCCACAACTAGAAACTCCACAACTAGAAACCTCACAACCTTAGGTTACGCAACTAGAAAATCCACAGCTAGAGATTCCGCAACTAGAAACTCCACAACTAGAAACTCCAAAACTCGAAACTCCACAACTCGAAACTCCACAACTGGAAACTCCACAACAGGACACTCCACAACTAAAAACTCTTCAACTAGAAACTCCAAAACTAGAGACTCCACAACTAGAGAATCTACAAGTAGAGACTCCACAACTAGAAACTCCACAACTGGAAACTCCACAACTTGAGACTCCGCAACTTGAAACTCCACAACTAGAAACTCCGCTATTAATACTCCGCAACTAGAAACTCCGCAACTTGAAACTCCACAATCAGAAACTCCTCAACCAGAAACTCCACAACTAGAAACTCCACAACTAGAAACTCCACAACTAGAAACTCCGCAACTTGAGACTCACCAACTAGAAACTCCACAACTAGAAACTCCACAACTACAAACTCCACAAATACAGACTCGGCAACTAGAAATTCCATATCTAGAAACTCCACAACTAAAAACTGCAAAACTAGAGACTTCTCAACTAGAAACTCAACAACTAGAAACTCCACAACTGGAAACTCCACAACTAGAAACTCCACAACTACAAACCTTACAAATAAAGACTCGGCTACAAGAAATTTCATGTCTAGAAACTCCACAACTAGACACTCCACAATTAGAAACTCAACAACCAGAAACTCCACAACTAGAAAGTCCACAACTAGAAACTTCAACACTAGAGACTCCGCAACTAGAGACTCCCCAACTAGAAACTCCACAACTAGAAACTCCACAACCAGAGACTCTGCAATTCCACAACTAGAAACTCCACAACTGCAAACTCCACAACTAGATACTCTGCAACTAGAAACTCCGCAACTAGAAACTCCGCAGCTAGAAACTACACAACTAGAGACTCCACAACTAGAAACTCCTGGACTAGAAACTCCACAACTAGACACTCCACAACTAAAAACTCTTCAACTAGAATCTCCTAAACTTGAGACTCCACAACTAGAGAATCTACAACTAGAGACTTCAAACTAGAAACTCAACAACGAGAAACTCCACAACTAAAAACTCAACAACTAGAAACTCCACAGCATGAGACTCCGCAACTTGAAACTCCACAACTAAAAACTCCACAACTGGAAACTCCACAACTAGACACTCCACAACTAGAAACTCGACAACTAGAAACTCCACAACTAGAAACTCCACAACTAGAAACTCCACAACCAGAGACTCATGCAATTCCACAACTAGAAACTCCACAACTAGATACTCCACAACTAGAAACTCCGCAACTAGAAACTCCACAACCAGAGACTCTGCAACTAGAAACTCCGCAACTAGAAACTCCGCAGCTAGAAACTACACAACTAGAGACTCCACAACTAGAAACTTCACGACTAGAAACTCCACAACTAGACACTCCACAACTAAAAACTCTTCAACTAGAAACTCCTATACTAGAGACTCCACAACTGGAGAATCTACAACTAGAGACTTCAAGCTAGAAACTAAACAACTAGAAACTCCACAACTAAAAACTCAACAACTAGAAACTCCACAGCATGACACTCCGCAACTTGAAACTCCACACCTAGAAACTCCGCAACTATAAACTCCACAACTAGGAACTCCGGAACTAGAAACTCCACAACTAGAAACTCCACAACTCGAAACTCCACTACTACATACTCCACAACTGGAAACTCGACTACTAGATACTCCACATCTAGAGACTCCACAACTGAAAAATCCACAACTAGATACTCCACAACTAGAAAATTCACAACTAGAAACTCCACAACTATAGACTCAACAGCTTGAAACTCAACACGTTTAAACTCCACAACTTAAGACTCCACAAATAGAAACTCCACAACTAGAAACTCCCAAACTAGAAACTCCGCAACTAGAAACTCCGCAACAGGAGACTCTACAACTAGAAACTCCACAACTAGAAACTCCAAAACTAGAAACTCCACAACTAGAAACTTCACAACTAGAAACTCCGCAACTAGAGACTCCACAACTGGAAACTCCACAACTTGAAACTCCACGACTAGAAACTCCACAACTAGAAACTCCACAACTAGAAACTCCACAACTACAGACTCCAAAACTAGAAACTTCACAACTAGAGACTCCGCAACTAGAGACTCCACAACTAGACACTCCGCAACTAGAAACTCCACAACTAGAGACTCCACAACTTGAAACTCCACAACTAGAAACTCCACAATTAGAAACTCTGCAACTAGAGACTCCACAACAAGAAACTCCACAACTAGAAACTCCACAACTACAATCTCTACAAATAAAGACTCGGCTACAAGAAATTTCATGTCTAGAAACTCCACAACTACAAACTCCACAAATAGAGACTCGGCTACAAGAAATTTCATGTCTAGAAAGTCCACAACTAAAAACTTCACAACCGGAAACTCCACAACTAGAAAGTCCACAACTAGAAACTCCACAACTAGAGACTCCGCAACTAGAAACTCCACAACCAGAGACTCTGCAACTAGAAACTCCGCAGCTAGAAACTCTACAACTCGAAACTCCACAATTGGAAACTCCACAACTAGACACTCCACAACTAGAAACTTCACAACCAGAAACTCCACAACTAGAAACTCCACAACTAGAAACTTCACAACTAGAGACTCCGCAACTAGAGACTCCACAACTAGACACTCCGCAACTAGAAACTCCACAACTAGAGACTCCACAACTTGAAACTCCACAACTCGAAACTCCACAATTAGAAACTCTGCAACTAGAGACTCCACAACAAGAAACTCCACAACTAGAAACTCCACAACTACAATCTCTACAAATAAAGACTCGGCTACAAGAAATTTCATGTCTAGAAAGTCCACAACTAAAAACTCCACAACTGGAAACTCCACAACTAGACACTCCACAACTGGAAACTCCACAACTTGAAACTCCACAACTAGAAACTCCACAACCAGAAACTCCACAACTAGAAACTCCACAACTATAAACTCCACAACTAGAGACTCCACAACTAGAAACTCCACAACTACAAACTCCACAAACACAGACTCGGCAACTAGAAATTCCATATCTAGAAACTCCACAACTAGAAACTGCAAAACTAGAGACTTCACAACTAGAAAGTCAACAACTAGACACTCCACAATTAGAAACTCAACAACCAGAAACTCCACAACTTGAGACTCCGCAACTTGAAACTTCACAACTGGAAACTCCACAACTAGATACTCCACAACTAGAAACTCCACAACTAGACTCCACAACTTGAAACTCCACAACTAGAGACTCCCCAACTAGAAACTCCACAACTAGAGACTCCACAACTCCACAACTAGAAACTCCACAACTGGAAACTTCACAACTAGATACTCCGCATCTAGAAACTCCACAACTAGAGACTCCACAACTTGAAACTCCAGAACTTTAAACTCCACAACTTGAGGCTCCACAACTAGAAACTCCACAACTCAAAACTCCACTACTGGAAACTCCACAATTAGAAACTCCAACACCAGAAACTCCACAACTAGAAACTCCACAACTAAAAACTCCACAACTGGAAACTCCACAACTAGAAACTTAACAACTAGAAACTCCACAACTACAAACTCTACAAATAAAGATTTGGCTACAAGAAATTTTATGTCTAGAAAGTCCACAACTAAAAACTTCACAACTGGGAACTCCACAACTAGAAACTCCACAACTAGAAACTCCACAACTAGAGACTCCGCAACTAGAAACTCCACAACCAGAGACTCTGCAACTAGAAACTCCGCAGCTAGAAACTCCACAACTCGAAACTCCACAACTGGAAACTCCACAACTAGACACTCCACAACTAGAAACTCCACAACCAGAAACCCCACAACTTGAAACTTCACAACTTGAAACTTCACAACTAGAAACTCCACAACCAGAAACTCCACAACTAGAAACTCCACAACTAGAAACTCCACAACTAGAAACTCTGCAACTAGAGACTACCCAACTAGAAACTCCACAACTAGAAACTCCACAACTACAAACTCCACAAATAGAGACTCGGCTACAAGAAATTTCATGTCTAGAAAGTCCACAACTAAAAACTTCACAACCGGAAACTCCACAACTAGAAAGTCCACAACTAGAAACTCCACAACTAGAGACCCCGCAACTAGAAACTCCACAACCAGAGACTCTGCAACTAGAAACTCCGCAGCTAGAAACTCCACAACTCGAAACTCCACAACTGGAAACTCCACAACTAGACACTCCACAACTAGAAACTTCACAACCAGAAACTCCACAACTAGAAACTCCACAACTAGAAACTTCACAACTAGAGACTCCGCAACTAGAGACTCCACAACTAGAAACTCCACAACTAGAAACTCCACAACCAGAGACTCTGCGATTCCACAACTAAAAACTCCACAACTGCAAACTCCACAACTAGACACTCCGCAACTAGAAACTCCAGAACTAGAGACTCCACAACTTCAAACTCCACAACTAGAAACTCCACAACTAGAAACTCTGCAACTAGAGACTGCACAACAAGAAACTCCACAACTAGAAACTCCACAACTACAATGTCTACGAATAAAGACTCGGCTACAAGAAATTTCATGTCTAGAAAGTCCACAACTAGAAACTCCACAACTCAAAACTCCACAACTGGAAACTCCACATCTAGACACTCCACAACTGGAAACTCCACAACTTGAAACTCCACAACTAGAAACTCCACGACCAGAAACTCCACAACTAGAAACTCCACAACTAGAAACTTCACAACTAGAGACTCCCCAGCTAGAAACTCCACAACTACAAACTCCACAAATACAGACTCGGCAACTAGAAATTCCATATCTAGAAACTCCACAACTAGAAACTGCAAAACTAGAGACTTCACAACTAGAAACTCAACAACTAGAAACTCCACAACTAAAAACTCCACAACTGGAAACTCCATAACTTGAGACTCCGCAACTTGAAACTTCACAACTGGAAACTCCACAACTAGATACTCCACAACTGGAAACTCCACAACTAGAAACTCCACAACTAGACTCCACAACTTGAAACTCCACAACTAGAGACTCCGCAACTAGAAACTCCACAACTAGAGACTCTGCAACTCCAAACTAGAAACTCCACAACTGGAAACTTCACAACTAGATACTCTGCAACTAGAAACTCCACAACTAGAGACTCCACAACTTGAAACTCCACAACTTGAGACTCCACAACTAGAAACTCCACAACTTGAAACTCCACAGCTTGAGACTCCGCAACTAGAAACTCCACAACTAGGGACTCCACAACTGGAAACTCCACTACTAGATACTCCACAACTGGAAACTCGGCAACTAGAAACTCCACAACTAGAAACTCCACAACTTGAAACTCCACAACTAGAGACTCTGCAACTAGAAACTCCACAACTCGAAACTCCACAACTGGAAACTCCACAACTAGACACTCCACAACAAAAAACTCTTCAACTAGAAACTCCTAAACTAGAGACTCCACAACTAGAGAATCTACAATTAGAGACTTCAAACTAGAAACTCAAAAACTAGAAACTCCACAACTAAAAACTCAACAACTAGAAACTCCCCAGCTTGAGACTCCGCAACTTGAAACTCCACAACTAGAAACTCCGCAACTAGAAACTCCACAACAAGGGACTCCACAACTAGAAACTCCACAACTAGAAACTTCACAACTCGAAACTCCACTACTAGATACTCCACAACTGGAAACTCGACAACTAGAAACTTCACATCTAGAGACTCCACAACTTGAAACTCCACAACTAGAGACTCGACAACTAGAAACTTCACATCTAGAGACTACACAACTGGAAAATCCACAACTAGATACTCCAAAACTAGAAAATCTACAACTAGAAACTCCACAACTATAGACTCCACAACTTGAAGCTCCACACGTTTAAACTCCACAACTTGAGACTCCACAACTAGAAACTCCAAAACTAGAAACTCCACAACTGGAAACTCCCAAACTAGAAACTCCGCAACTAGAAACTCCACAACTAGATATTTCACAACTGGAAACTCCACAACTAGATACTCCACAACTGGAAACTCCACAACTAGAAACTCCACAACTAGAGACTCCACAACTCGAAACTCCAACAATAGAAACTCCACAACTAGAAACTCCACAACCAGAGACTCCGCAACTCCACAACTAGAAACTCCACAACTGGAAACTCCACAACTAGATACTCTGCAACTAGAAACTCCACAACTAGAGACTCCACAACTTGAAACTCCACAACTTTAAGCTCCACAACTTGAGACTCCACAACTAGAAACTCCACAACTTGAAACTCCGCAACTAAAACTCCACAACTAGGGACTCCGCAACTATAGACTCCACAACTTGAAGCTCCACAAGTTTAAACTCCACAACTTGAGACTCCACAACTACAAACTCCAAAACTAGAAACTCCACAACTGGAAACTCCCCAACTAGAAACTCCACAACTAGAAACTCGAAAACTAGAAACTTCACAACTAGAAACTTCACAACTAGAAACTCCGCAACTAGAGACTCCACAACTAGAAACTTCACAACTTGAAACTCCTCAAATAGAAACTCCACAACCAGAAACTCCTCAACTAGAAACTCTACAACTAGAAACTCCGCAACTGGAGACTCCACAACTAGAAACTCCACAACTAGAAACTCCACAACTTCAAACTCCATTAAAACAGACTCGGCAACTAGAAATTCCATATCTAGAAACTCCACAACTAGAAACTGCAAAACTAGAGACTTCACAACTAGAAACTCAACAACTAGAAACTCCACAACTAAAAACTCCACAACTGGAAACTCCACAACTTGAGACTACGCAACTTGAAACTTCACAACTAGAAACTCCGCTATTAAAAACTCCGCAACTAGAAACTCCACAACTAGAAACTCCACAACTTAAAACTCCACAACTAGATACTCCACAACTGGAAACTCCACAACTAGATACTTCACAACTGGAAACTCCACAACTAGAAACTCCACGACCAGAAACTCCACAACTAGAAACTCCACAACTAGAAACTTCACAACTAGAGACTCCCCAGCTAGAAACTCCACAACTACAAACTCCACAAATACAGACTCGGCAACTAGAAATTCCATATCTAGAAACTCCACAACTAGAAACTGCAAAACTAGAGACTTCACAACTAGAAACTCAACAACTAGAAACTCCACAACTAAAAACTCCACAACTGGAAACTCCACAACTTGAGACTCCGCAACTTGAAACTTCACAACTGGAAACTCCACAACTAGATACTCCACAACTGGAAACTCCACAACTAGAAACTCCACAACTAGACTCCACAACTTGAAACTCCACAACTAGAGACTCCGCAACTAGAAACTCCACAACTAGAGACTCGGCAACTCCACAACTAGAAACTCCACAACTGGAAACTTCACAACTAGATACTCTGCAACTAGAAACTCCACAACTAGAGACTCCACAACTTGAAACTTCAGAACTTTAAACTCCACAACTTGAGACTCCACAACTAGAAACTCCACAACTCAAAACTCCACAACTGGAAACTCCACAATTAAAAACTCCACAACCAGAAACTCCACAACTAGAAACTCCACAACTAAAAACTCCACAACTGGAAACTCCACAACTAGAAACTCCACAACTAGAAACTCCACAACTAGAGACTCCGCAACTAGAAACTCCACAACCAGAGACTCTGCAACTAGAAACTCCGCAACTAGAAACTCCGCAGCTAGAAACTACACAACTAGAGACTCCACAGCTAGAAACTCCGCAACTAGAATTTCCACAACTAGAAACTCCACAACTTGAAACCTCACAACCTTAAGTTACGCAACTAGAAAATCCACAGCTAGAGATTCCGCAACTAGAAACTCCACAACTAGAAACTCCACAACTCAAAACTCCACAACTAGAAACTCCAAAACTCGAAACTCCACAACTCGAAACTCCACAACTGGAAACTCCACAACTAAACACTCCACAACTAAAAACTCTTCAACTAGAAACTCCAAAACTAGAGACTCCACAACTAGAGAATCTACAACTAGAGACTTCAAACTAGAAACTCAACAACTAGAAACTTCAAAATTCGAAACTCTACTAGAAACTACACAACTGGAAACTCCACAACTAGACACTCCACAACTAGAAACTCCACAACTAGAGACTCTGCAACTATGGAACTCCGCAAATAGAAACTCCGCAACAAGAAATTCCAGAGCTAGAAACACCACAACTAGACACTCCGCAACTAGAAACTCCACAACTTGAGACGCCGCAACTAGAAACTCCACAACTTGAAACTTCACAACTAGAAACTCCACAACTAAAAACTCTACAACTAGAGACTCCTCAACTAGAGAATTCGCAACTAGAAACTCCAAAACTAGAGACTCTGCAACTAGAAACTCCGCAGCTAGAAACTCCACAACTTAAAACTGCACTAAATACTCCACAACTGGAAACTTTACAACTAGATAGTTCACAACTGGAAACTCCACAACTGGATACTCCACAACTAGAAACTCCACAACCAGAAACCCCACAACTTGAAACTTCACAACTTGAAACTTCACAACTAGAAACTCCACAACCAAAAACTCCACAACTAGAAACTCCACAACTAGAAACTCCACAACTAGAAACTCTGCAACTAGAGACTCCTCAACTAGAAACTCCACAACTAGAAACTCCACAACTACAAACTCCACAAATAGAGACTCGGCTACAAGAAATTTCATGTCTAGAATGTCCACAACTAAAAACTTCACAACTGGAAACTCCACAACTAGAAACTCCACAACTAGAAACTCCACAACCGAAGACTCTGCAACTACAAACTCCGCAGCTAGAAACTCCACAACTCGAAACTCCACAACTGGAAACTGCACAACTAGACACTCCACAACTAGAAACTTCACAACCGGAAACTCCACAACTAGAAACTCTACAACTAGAAACTTCACAACTAGAAACTCCACAACCAAAAACTCCACAACTGGAAACTCCACAACTAGAAACTCCACAACTAGAGACTCCGCAACTAGAAACTCCACAACCAGAGTCTCTGCAACTAGAAACTCCGCAACTAGAAACTCCGCAGCTGGAAACTACACAACTAGAGACTCCTCAACTAGAAACTCCACAACTAGAAACTCCACAACTAGAAACCTCACAACCTTAGGTTACGCAACTAGAAAATCCACAGCTAGAGATTCCGCAACTAGAAACTCCACAACTAGAAACTCCAAAACTCGAAACTCCACAACTCGAAACTCCACAACTGGAAACTCCACAACAGGACACTCCACAACTAAAAACTCTTCAACTAGAAACTCCAAAACTAGAGACTCCACAACTAGAGAATCTACAAGTAGAGACTCCACAACTAGAAACTCCACAACTGGAAACTCCACAACTTGAGACTCCGCAACTTGAAACTCCACAACTAGAAACTCCGCTATTAAAACTCCGCAACTAGAAACTCCGCAACTTGAAACTCCACAATCAGAAACTCCTCAACCAGAAACTCCACAACTAGAAACTCCACAACTAGAAACTCCACAACTAGAAACTCCGCAACTTGAGACTCACCAACTAGAAACTCCACAACTAGAAACTCCACAACTACAAACTCCACAAATACAGACTCGGCAACTAGAAATTCCATATCTAGAAACTCCACAACTAAAAACTGCAAAACTAGAGACTTCTCAACTAGAAACTCAACAACTAGAAACTCCACAACTGGAAACTCCACAACTAGAAACTCCACAACTACAAACCTTACAAATAAAGACTCGGCTACAAGAAATTTCATGTCTAGAAACTCCACAACTAGACACTCCACAATTAGAAACTCAACAACCAGAAACTCCACAACTAGAAAGTCCACAACTAGAAACTTCAACACTAGAGACTCCGCAACTAGAGACTCCCCAACTAGAAACTCCACAACTAGAAACTCCACAACTAGAAACTCCACAACCAGAGACTCTGCAATTCCACAACTAGAAACTCCACAACTGCAAACTCCACAACTAGATACTCTGCAACTAGAAACTCCGCAACTAGAAACTCCGCAGCTAGAAACTACACAACTAGAGACTCCACAACTAGAAACTCCTGGACTAGAAACTCCACAACTAGACACTCCACAACTAAAAACTCTTCAACTAGAATCTCCTAAACTTGAGACTCCACAACTAGAGAATCTACAACTAGAGACTTCAAACTAGAAACTCAACAACGAGAAACTCCACAACTAAAAACTCAACAACTAGAAACTCCACAGCATGAGACTCCGCAACTTGAAACTCCACAACTAAAAACTCCACAACTGGAAACTCCACAACTAGACACTCCACAACTAGAAACTCCACAACTAGAAACTCCACAACTAGAAACTCCACAACTAGAAACTCCACAACCAGAGACTCATGCAATTCCACAACTAGAAACTCCACAACTAGATACTCCACAACTAGAAACTCCGCAACTAGAAACTCCACAACCAGAGACTCTGCAACTAGAAACTCCGCAACTAGAAACTCCGCAGCTAGAAACTACACAACTAGAGACTCCACAACTAGAAACTTCACGACTAGAAACTCCACAACTAGACACTCCACAACTAAAAACTCTTCAACTAGAAACTCCTATACTAGAGACTCCACAACTGGAGAATCTACAACTAGAGACTTCAAGCTAGAAACTAAACAACTAGAAACTCCACAACTAAAAACTCAACAACTAGAAACTCCACAGCATGACACTCCGCAACTTGAAACTCCACACCTAGAAACTCCGCAACTATAAACTCCACAACTAGGAACTCCGGAACTAGAAACTCCACAACTAGAAACTCCACAACTCGAAACTCCACTACTACATACTCCACAACTGGAAACTCGACTACTAGATACTCCACATCTAGAGACTCCACAACTGAAAAATCCACAACTAGATACTCCACAACTAGAAAATTCACAACTAGAAACTCCACAACTATAGACTCAACAGCTTGAAACTCAACACGTTTAAACTCCACAACTTGAGACTCCACAAATAGAAACTCCACAACTAGAAACTCCCAAACTAGAAACTCCGCAACTAGAAACTCCGCAACAGGAGACTCTA
Organism: Rhipicephalus microplus; assembly: GCF_043290135.1. Classification (NCBI taxonomy): domain Eukaryota; kingdom Metazoa; phylum Arthropoda; class Arachnida; order Ixodida; family Ixodidae; genus Rhipicephalus; species Rhipicephalus microplus. The sequence continues at coordinate 41,486,611 of NW_027464586.1, forward strand.
CAACTAGAAACTCCACAACTAGAAACTCCAAAACTAGAAACTCCACAACTAGAAACTTCACAACTAGAAACTCCGCAACTAGAGACTCCACAACTGGAAACTCCACAACTTGAAACTCCACGACTAGAAACTCCACAACTAGAAACTCCACAACTAGAAACTACACAACTACAGACTCCAAAACTAGAAACTTCACAACTAGAGACTCCGCAACTAGAGACTCCACAACTAGACACTCCGCAACTAGAAACTCCACAACTAGAGACTCCACAACTTGAAACTCCACAACTAGAAACTCCACAATTAGAAACTCTGCAACTAGAGACTCCACAACAAGAAACTCCACAACTAGAAACTCCACAACTACAATCTCTACAAATAAAGACTCGGCTACAAGAAATTTCATGTCTAGAAACTCCACAACTACAAACTCCACAAATAGAGACTCGGCTACAAGAAATTTCATGTCTAGAAAGTCCACAACTAAAAACTTCACAACCGGAAACTCCACAACTAGAAAGTCCACAACTAGAAACTCCACAACTAGAGACTCCGCAACTAGAAACTCCACAACCAGAGACTCTGCAACTAGAAACTCCGCAGCTAGAAACTCTACAACTCGAAACTCCACAATTGGAAACTCCACAACTAGACACTCCACAACTAGAAACTTCACAACCAGAAACTCCACAACTAGAAACTCCACAACTAGAAACTTCACAACTAGAGACTCCGCAACTAGAGACTCCACAACTAGACACTCCGCAACTAGAAACTCCACAACTAGAGACTCCACAACTTGAAACTCCACAACTCGAAACTCCACAATTAGAAACTCTGCAACTAGAGACTCCACAACAAGAAACTCCACAACTAGAAACTCCACAACTACAATCTCTACAAATAAAGACTCGGCTACAAGAAATTTCATGTCTAGAAAGTCCACAACTAAAAACTCCACAACTGGAAACTCCACAACTAGACACTCCACAACTGGAAACTCCACAACTTGAAACTCCACAACTAGAAACTCCACAACCAGAAACTCCACAACTAGAAACTCCACAACTATAAACTCCACAACTAGAGACTCCACAACTAGAAACTCCACAACTACAAACTCCACAAACACAGACTCGGCAACTAGAAATTCCATATCTAGAAACTCCACAACTAGAAACTGCAAAACTAGAGACTTCACAACTAGAAAGTCAACAACTAGAACCTCCACAACTAAAAACTCCACAACTGGAAACTCCACAACTTGAGACTCCGCAACTTGAAACTTCACAACTGGAAACTCCACAACTAGATACTCCACAACTAGAAACTCCACAACTAGACTCCACAACTTGAAACTCCACAACTAGAGACTCCGCAACTAGAAACTCCACAACTAGAGACTCCACAACTCCACAACTAGAAACTCCACAACTGGAAACTTCACAACTAGATACTCCGCATCTAGAAACTCCACAACTAGAGACTCCACAACTTGAAACTCCAGAACTTTAAACTCCACAACTTGAGGCTCCACAACTAGAAACTCCACAACTCAAAACTCCACTACTGGAAACTCCACAATTAGAAACTCCAACACCAGAAACTCCACAACTAGAAACTCCACAACTAAAAACTCCACAACTGGAAACTCCACAACTAGAAACTTAACAACTAGAAACTCCACAACTACAAACTCTACAAATAAAGATTTGGCTACAAGAAATTTTATGTCTAGAAAGTCCACAACTAAAAACTTCACAACTGGGAACTCCACAACTAGAAACTCCACAACTAGAAACTCCACAACTAGAGACTCCGCAACTAGAAACTCCACAACCAGAGACTCTGCAACTAGAAACTCCGCAGCTAGAAACTCCACAACTCGAAACTCCACAACTGGAAACTCCACAACTAGACACTCCACAACTAGAAACTCCACAACCAGAAACCCCACAACTTGAAACTTCACAACTTGAAACTTCACAACTAGAAACTCCACAACCAGAAACTCCACAACTAGAAACTCCACAACTAGAAACTCCACAACTAGAAACTCTGCAACTAGAGACTACCCAACTAGAAACTCCACAACTAGAAACTCCACAACTACAAACTCCACAAATAGAGACTCGGATACAAGAAATTTCATGTCTAGAAAGTCCACAACTAAAAACTTCACAACCGGAAACTCCACAACTAGAAAGTCCACAACTAGAAACTCCACAACTAGAGACCCCGCAACTAGAAACTCCACAACCAGAGACTCTGCAACTAGAAACTCCGCAGCTAGAAACTCCACAACTCGAAACTCCACAACTGGAAACTCCACAACTAGACACTCCACAACTAGAAACTTCACAACCAGAAACTCCACAACTAGAAACTCCACAACTAGAAACTTCACAACTAGAGACTCCGCAACTAGAGACTCCACAACTAGAAACTCCACAACTAGAAACTCCACAACCAGAGACTCTGCGATTCCACAACTAAAAACTCCACAACTGCAAACTCCACAACTAGACACTCCGCAACTAGAAACTCCAGAACTAGAGACTCCACAACTGGAAACTCCACATCTAGACACTCCACAACTGGAAACTCCACAACTTGAAACTCCACAACTAGAAACTCCACGACCAGAAACTCCACAACTAGAAACTCCACAACTAGAAACTTCACAACTAGAGACTCCCCAGCTAGAAACTCCACAACTACAAACTCCACAAATACAGACTCGGCAACTAGAAATTCCATATCTAGAAACTCCACAACTAGAAACTGCAAAACTAGAGACTTCACAACTAGAAACTCAACAACTAGAAACTCCACAACTAAAAAGTCCACAACTGGAAACTCCACAACTTGAGACTCCGCAACTTGAAACTTCACAACTGGAAACTCCACAACTAGATACTCCACAACTGGAAACTCCACAACTAGAAACTCCACAACTAGACTCCACAACTTGAAACTCCACAACTAGAGACTCCGCAACTAGAAACTCCACAACTAGAGACTCTGCAACTCCAAACTAGAAACTCCACAACTGGAAACTTCACAACTAGATACTCTGCAACTAGAAACTCCACAACTAGAGACTCCACAACTTGAAACTCCAGAACTTTAAACTCCACAACTTGAGACTCCACAACTAGAAACTCCACAACTCAAAACTCCACAACTGGAAACTCCACAATTAAAAACTCCACAACCAGAAACTCCACAACTAGAAACTCCACAACTAAAAACTCCACAACTGGAAACTCCACAACTAGAAACTCCACAACTAGAAACTCCACAACTAGAGACTCCGCAACTAGAAACTCCACAACCAGAGACTCTGCAACTAGAAACTCCGCAACTAGAAACTCCGCACCTAGAAACTACACAACTACAGACTCCACAGCTAGAAACTCCGCAACTAGAATTTCCACAACTAGAAACTCCACAACTTGAAACCTCACAACCTTAAGTTACGCAACTAGAAAATCCACAGCTAGAGATTCCGCAACTAGAAACTCCACAACTAGAAACTCCACAACTCAAAACTCCACAACTAGAAACTCCAAAACTCGAAACTCCACAACTCGAAACTCCACAACTCGAAACTCCACAACTGGAAACTCCACAACTAAACACTCCACAACTAAAAACTCTTCAACTAGAAACTCCAAAACTAGAGACTCCACAACTAGAGAATCTACAACTAGAGACTTCAAACTAGAAACTCAACAACTAGAAACTTCAAAATTCGAAACTCTACTAGAAACTACACAACTGGAAACTCCACAACTAGACACTCCACAACTAGAAACTCCACAACTAGAGACTCCGCAACTAGAAACTCCACAACCAGAGTCTCTGCAACTAGAAACTCCGCAACTAGAAACTCCGCAGCTGGAAACTACACAACTAGAGACTCCTCAACTAGAAACTCCACAACTAGAAACTCCACAACTAGAAACCTCACAACCTTAGGTTACGCAACTAGAAAATCCACAGCTAGAGATTCCGCAACTAGAAACTCCACAACTAGAAACTCCAAAACTCGAAACTCCACAACTCGAAACTCCACAACTGGAAACTCCACAACAGGACACTCCACAACTAAAAACTCTTCAACTAGAAACTCCAAAACTAGAGACTCCACAACTAGAGAATCTACAAGTAGAGACTCCACAACTAGAAACTCCACAACTGGAAACTCCACAACTTGAGACTCCGCAACTTGAAACTCCACAACTAGAAACTCCGCTATTAATACTCCGCAACTAGAAACTCCGCAACTTGAAACTCCACAATCAGAAACTCCTCAACCAGAAACTCCACAACTAGAAACTCCACAACTAGAAACTCCACAACTAGAAACTCCGCAACTTGAGACTCACCAACTAGAAACTCCACAACTAGAAACTCCACAACTACAAACTCCACAAATACAGACTCGGCAACTAGAAATTCCATATCTAGAAACTCCACAACTAAAAACTGCAAAACTAGAGACTTCTCAACTAGAAACTCAACAACTAGAAACTCCACAACTGGAAACTCCACAACTAGAAACTCCACAACTACAAACCTTACAAATAAAGACTCGGCTACAAGAAATTTCATGTCTAGAAACTCCACAACTAGACACTCCACAATTAGAAACTCAACAACCAGAAACTCCACAACTAGAAAGTCCACAACTAGAAACTTCAACACTAGAGACTCCGCAACTAGAGACTCCCCAACTAGAAACTCCACAACTAGAAACTCCACAACCAGAGACTCTGCAATTCCACAACTAGAAACTCCACAACTGCAAACTCCACAACTAGATACTCTGCAACTAGAAACTCCGCAACTAGAAACTCCGCAGCTAGAAACTACACAACTAGAGACTCCACAACTAGAAACTCCTGGACTAGAAACTCCACAACTAGACACTCCACAACTAAAAACTCTTCAACTAGAATCTCCTAAACTTGAGACTCCACAACTAGAGAATCTACAACTAGAGACTTCAAACTAGAAACTCAACAACGAGAAACTCCACAACTAAAAACTCAACAACTAGAAACTCCACAGCATGAGACTCCGCAACTTGAAACTCCACAACTAAAAACTCCACAACTGGAAACTCCACAACTAGACACTCCACAACTAGAAACTCGACAACTAGAAACTCCACAACTAGAAACTCCACAACTAGAAACTCCACAACCAGAGACTCATGCAATTCCACAACTAGAAACTCCACAACTAGATACTCCACAACTAGAAACTCCGCAACTAGAAACTCCACAACCAGAGACTCTGCAACTAGAAACTCCGCAACTAGAAACTCCGCAGCTAGAAACTACACAACTAGAGACTCCACAACTAGAAACTTCACGACTAGAAACTCCACAACTAGACACTCCACAACTAAAAACTCTTCAACTAGAAACTCCTATACTAGAGACTCCACAACTGGAGAATCTACAACTAGAGACTTCAAGCTAGAAACTAAACAACTAGAAACTCCACAACTAAAAACTCAACAACTAGAAACTCCACAGCATGACACTCCGCAACTTGAAACTCCACACCTAGAAACTCCGCAACTATAAACTCCACAACTAGGAACTCCGGAACTAGAAACTCCACAACTAGAAACTCCACAACTCGAAACTCCACTACTACATACTCCACAACTGGAAACTCGACTACTAGATACTCCACATCTAGAGACTCCACAACTGAAAAATCCACAACTAGATACTCCACAACTAGAAAATTCACAACTAGAAACTCCACAACTATAGACTCAACAGCTTGAAACTCAACACGTTTAAACTCCACAACTTAAGACTCCACAAATAGAAACTCCACAACTAGAAACTCCCAAACTAGAAACTCCGCAACTAGAAACTCCGCAACAGGAGACTCTACAACTAGAAACTCCACAACTAGAAACTCCAAAACTAGAAACTCCACAACTAGAAACTTCACAACTAGAAACTCCGCAACTAGAGACTCCACAACTGGAAACTCCACAACTTGAAACTCCACGACTAGAAACTCCACAACTAGAAACTCCACAACTAGAAACTCCACAACTACAGACTCCAAAACTAGAAACTTCACAACTAGAGACTCCGCAACTAGAGACTCCACAACTAGACACTCCGCAACTAGAAACTCCACAACTAGAGACTCCACAACTTGAAACTCCACAACTAGAAACTCCACAATTAGAAACTCTGCAACTAGAGACTCCACAACAAGAAACTCCACAACTAGAAACTCCACAACTACAATCTCTACAAATAAAGACTCGGCTACAAGAAATTTCATGTCTAGAAACTCCACAACTACAAACTCCACAAATAGAGACTCGGCTACAAGAAATTTCATGTCTAGAAAGTCCACAACTAAAAACTTCACAACCGGAAACTCCACAACTAGAAAGTCCACAACTAGAAACTCCACAACTAGAGACTCCGCAACTAGAAACTCCACAACCAGAGACTCTGCAACTAGAAACTCCGCAGCTAGAAACTCTACAACTCGAAACTCCACAATTGGAAACTCCACAACTAGACACTCCACAACTAGAAACTTCACAACCAGAAACTCCACAACTAGAAACTCCACAACTAGAAACTTCACAACTAGAGACTCCGCAACTAGAGACTCCACAACTAGACACTCCGCAACTAGAAACTCCACAACTAGAGACTCCACAACTTGAAACTCCACAACTCGAAACTCCACAATTAGAAACTCTGCAACTAGAGACTCCACAACAAGAAACTCCACAACTAGAAACTCCACAACTACAATCTCTACAAATAAAGACTCGGCTACAAGAAATTTCATGTCTAGAAAGTCCACAACTAAAAACTCCACAACTGGAAACTCCACAACTAGACACTCCACAACTGGAAACTCCACAACTTGAAACTCCACAACTAGAAACTCCACAACCAGAAACTCCACAACTAGAAACTCCACAACTATAAACTCCACAACTAGAGACTCCACAACTAGAAACTCCACAACTACATACTCCACAAACACAGACTCGGCAACTAGAAATTCCATATCTAGAAACTCCACAACTAGAAACTGCAAAACTAGAGACTTCACAACTAGAAAGTCAACAACTAGACACTCCACAATTAGAAACTCAACAACCAGAAACTCCACAACTTGAGACTCCGCAACTTGAAACTTCACAACTGGAAACTCCACAACTAGATACTCCACAACTAGAAACTCCACAACTAGACTCCACAACTTGAAACTCCACAACTAGAGACTCCGCAACTAGAAACTCCACAACTAGAGACTCCACAACTCCACAACTAGAAACTCCACAACTGGAAACTTCACAACTAGATACTCCGCATCTAGAAACTCCACAACTAGAGACTCCACAACTTGAAACTCCAGAACTTTAAACTCCACAACTTGAGGCTCCACAACTAGAAACTCCACAACTCAAAACTCCACTACTGGAAACTCCACAATTAGAAACTCCAACACCAGAAACTCCACAACTAGAAACTCCACAACTAAAAACTCCACAACTGGAAACTCCACAACTAGAAACTTAACAACTAGAAACTCCACAACTACAAACTCTACAAATAAAGATTTGGCTACAAGAAATTTTATGTCTAGAAAGTCCACAACTAAAAACTTCACAACTGGGAACTCCACAACTAGAAACTCCACAACTAGAAACTCCACAACTAGAGACTCCGCAACTAGAAACTCCACAACCAGAGACTCTGCAACTAGAAACTCCGCAGCTAGAAACTCCACAACTCGAAACTCCACAACTGGAAACTCCACAACTAGACACTCCACAACTAGAAACTCCACAACCAGAAACCCCACAACTTGAAACTTCACAACTTGAAACTTCACAACTAGAAACTCCACAACCAGAAACTCCACAACTAGAAACTCCACAACTAGAAACTCCACAACTAGAAACTCTGCAACTAGAGACTACCCAACTAGAAACTCCACAACTAGAAACTCCACAACTACAAACTCCACAAATAGAGACTCGGCTACAAGAAATTTCATGTCTAGAAAGTCCACAACTAAAAACTTCACAACCGGAAACTCCACAACTAGAAAGTCCACAACTAGAAACTCCACAACTAGAGACCCCGCAACTAGAAACTCCACAACCAGAGACTCTGCAACTAGAAACTCCGCAGCTAGAAACTCCACAACTCGAAACTCCACAACTGGAAACTCCACAACTAGACACTCCACAACTAGAAACTTCACAACCAGAAACTCCACAACTAGAAACTCCACAACTAGAAACTTCACAACTAGAGACTCCGCAACTAGAGACTCCACAACTAGAAACTCCACAACTAGAAACTCCACAACCAGAGACTCTGCGATTCCACAACTAAAAACTCCACAACTGCAAACTCCACAACTAGACACTCCGCAACTAGAAACTCCAGAACTAGAGACTCCACAACTTCAAACTCCACAACTAGAAACTCCACAACTAGAAACTCTGCAACTAGAGACTGCACAACAAGAAACTCCACAACTAGAAACTCCACAACTACAATGTCTACGAATAAAGACTCGGCTACAAGAAATTTCATGTCTAGAAAGTCCACAACTAGAAACTCCACAACTCAAAACTCCACAACTGGAAACTCCACATCTAGACACTCCACAACTGGAAACTCCACAACTTGAAACTCCACAACTAGAAACTCCACGACCAGAAACTCCACAACTAGAAACTCCACAACTAGAAACTTCACAACTAGAGACTCCCCAGCTAGAAACTCCACAACTACAAACTCCACAAATACAGACTCGGCAACTAGAAATTCCATATCTAGAAACTCCACAACTAGAAACTGCAAAACTAGAGACTTCACAACTAGAAACTCAACAACTAGAAACTCCACAACTAAAAACTCCACAACTGGAAACTCCATAACTTGAGACTCCGCAACTTGAAACTTCACAACTGGAAACTCCACAACTAGATACTCCACAACTGGAAACTCCACAACTAGAAACTCCACAACTAGACTCCACAACTTGAAACTCCACAACTAGAGACTCCGCAACTAGAAACTCCACAACTAGAGACTCTGCAACTCCAAACTAGAAACTCCACAACTGGAAACTTCACAACTAGATACTCTGCAACTAGAAACTCCACAACTAGAGACTCCACAACTTGAAACTCCACAACTTGAGACTCCACAACTAGAAACTCCACAACTTGAAACTCCACAGCTTGAGACTCCGCAACTAGAAACTCCACAACTAGGGACTCCACAACTGGAAACTCCACTACTAGATACTCCACAACTGGAAACTCGGCAACTAGAAACTCCACAACTAGAAACTCCACAACTTGAAACTCCACAACTAGAGACTCTGCAACTAGAAACTCCACAACTCGAAACTCCACAACTGGAAACTCCACAACTAGACACTCCACAACAAAAAACTCTTCAACTAGAAACTCCTAAACTAGAGACTCCACAACTAGAGAATCTACAATTAGAGACTTCAAACTAGAAACTCAAAAACTAGAAACTCCACAACTAAAAACTCAACAACTAGAAACTCCCCAGCTTGAGACTCCGCAACTTGAAACTCCACAACTAGAAACTCCGCAACTAGAAACTCCACAACAAGGGACTCCACAACTAGAAACTCCACAACTAGAAACTTCACAACTCGAAACTCCACTACTAGATACTCCACAACTGGAAACTCGACAACTAGAAACTTCACATCTAGAGACTCCACAACTTGAAACTCCACAACTAGAGACTCGACAACTAGAAACTTCACATCTAGAGACTACACAACTGGAAAATCCACAACTAGATACTCCAAAACTAGAAAATCTACAACTAGAAACTCCACAACTATAGACTCCACAACTTGAAGCTCCACACGTTTAAACTCCACAACTTGAGACTCCACAACTAGAAACTCCAAAACTAGAAACTCCACAACTGGAAACTCCCAAACTAGAAACTCCGCAACTAGAAACTCCACAACTAGATATTTCACAACTGGAAACTCCACAACTAGATACTCCACAACTGGAAACTCCACAACTAGAAACTCCACAACTAGAGACTCCACAACTCGAAACTCCAACAATAGAAACTCCACAACTAGAAACTCCACAACCAGAGACTCCGCAACTCCACAACTAGAAACTCCACAACTGGAAACTCCACAACTAGATACTCTGCAACTAGAAACTCCACAACTAGAGACTCCACAACTTGAAACTCCACAACTTTAAGCTCCACAACTTGAGACTCCACAACTAGAAACTCCACAACTTGAAACTCCGCAACTAAAACTCCACAACTAGGGACTCCGCAACTATAGACTCCACAACTTGAAGCTCCACAAGTTTAAACTCCACAACTTGAGACTCCACAACTACAAACTCCAAAACTAGAAACTCCACAACTGGAAACTCCCCAACTAGAAACTCCACAACTAGAAACTCGAAAACTAGAAACTTCACAACTAGAAACTTCACAACTAGAAACTCCGCAACTAGAGACTCCACAACTAGAAACTTCACAACTTGAAACTCCTCAAATAGAAACTCCACAACCAGAAACTCCTCAACTAGAAACTCTACAACTAGAAACTCCGCAACTGGAGACTCCACAACTAGAAACTCCACAACTAGAAACTCCACAACTTCAAACTCCATTAAAACAGACTCGGCAACTAGAAATTCCATATCTAGAAACTCCACAACTAGAAACTGCAAAACTAGAGACTTCACAACTAGAAACTCAACAACTAGAAACTCCACAACTAAAAACTCCACAACTGGAAACTCCACAACTTGAGACTACGCAACTTGAAACTTCACAACTAGAAACTCCGCTATTAAAAACTCCGCAACTAGAAACTCCACAACTAGAAACTCCACAACTTAAAACTCCACAACTAGATACTCCACAACTGGAAACTCCACAACTAGATACTTCACAACTGGAAACTCCACAACTAGAAACTCCACGACCAGAAACTCCACAACTAGAAACTCCACAACTAGAAACTTCACAACTAGAGACTCCCCAGCTAGAAACTCCACAACTACAAACTCCACAAATACAGACTCGGCAACTAGAAATTCCATATCTAGAAACTCCACAACTAGAAACTGCAAAACTAGAGACTTCACAACTAGAAACTCAACAACTAGAAACTCCACAACTAAAAACTCCACAACTGGAAACTCCACAACTTGAGACTCCGCAACTTGAAACTTCACAACTGGAAACTCCACAACTAGATACTCCACAACTGGAAACTCCACAACTAGAAACTCCACAACTAGACTCCACAACTTGAAACTCCACAACTAGAGACTCCGCAACTAGAAACTCCACAACTAGAGACTCGGCAACTCCACAACTAGAAACTCCACAACTGGAAACTTCACAACTAGATACTCTGCAACTAGAAACTCCACAACTAGAGACTCCACAACTTGAAACTTCAGAACTTTAAACTCCACAACTTGAGACTCCACAACTAGAAACTCCACAACTCAAAACTCCACAACTGGAAACTCCACAATTAAAAACTCCACAATTAAAAACTCCACAACCAGAAACTCCACAACTAGAAACTCCACAACTAAAAACTCCACAACTGGAAACTCCACAACTAGAAACTCCACAACTAGAAACTCCACAACTAGAGACTCCGCAACTAGAAACTCCACAACCAGAGACTCTGCAACTAGAAACTCCGCAACTAGAAACTCCGCAGCTAGAAACTACACAACTAGAGACTCCACAGCTAGAAACTCCGCAACTAGAATTTCCACAACTAGAAACTCCACAACTTGAAACCTCACAACCTTAAGTTACGCAACTAGAAAATCCACAGCTAGAGATTCCGCAACTAGAAACTCCACAACTAGAAACTCCACAACTCAAAACTCCACAACTAGAAACTCCAAAACTCGAAACTCCACAACTCGAAACTCCACAACTGGAAACTCCACAACTAAACACTCCACAACTAAAAACTCTTCAACTAGAAACTCCAAAACTAGAGACTCCACAACTAGAGAATCTACAACTAGAGACTTCAAACTAGAAACTCAACAACTAGAAACTTCAAAATTCGAAACTCTACTAGAAACTACACAACTGGAAACTCCACAACTAGACACTCCACAACTAGAAACTCCACAACTAGAGACTCTGCAACTATGGAACTCCGCAAATAGAAACTCCGCAACAAGAAATTCCAGAGCTAGAAACACCACAACTAGACACTCCGCAACTAGAAACTCCACAACTTGAGACGCCGCAACTAGAAACTCCACAACTTGAAACTTCACAACTAGAAACTCCACAACTAAAAACTCTACAACTAGAGACTCCTCAACTAGAGAATTCGCAACTAGAAACTCCAAAACTAGAGACTCTGCAACTAGAAACTCCGCAGCTAGAAACTCCACAACTTAAAACTGCACTAAATACTCCACAACTGGAAACTTTACAACTAGATAGTTCACAACTGGAAACTCCACAACTGGATACTCCACAACTAGAAACTCCACAACCAGAAACCCCACAACTTGAAACTTCACAACTTGAAACTTCACAACTAGAAACTCCACAACCAAAAACTCCACAACTAGAAACTCCACAACTAGAAACTCCACAACTAGAAACTCTGCAACTAGAGACTCCTCAACTAGAAACTCCACAACTAGAAACTCCACAACTACAAACTCCACAAATAGAGACTCGGCTAAAAGAAATTTCATGTCTAGAATGTCCACAACTAAAAACTTCACAACTGGAAACTCCACAACTAGAAACTCCACAACTAGAAACTCCACAACCGAAGACTCTGCAACTACAAACTCCGCAGCTAGAAACTCCACAACTCGAAACTCCACAACTGGAAACTGCACAACTAGACACTCCACAACTAGAAACTTCACAACCGGAAACTCCACAACTAGAAACTCTACAACTAGAAACTTCACAACTAGAAACTCCACAACCAAAAACTCCACAACTGGAAACTCCACAACTAGAAACTCCACAACTAGAGACTCCGCAACTAGAAACTCCACAACCAGAGTCTCTGCAACTAGAAACTCCGCAACTAGAAACTCCGCAGCTGGAAACTACACAACTAGAGACTCCTCAACTAGAAACTCCACAACTAGAAACTCCACAACTAGAAACCTCACAACCTTAGGTTACGCAACTAGAAAATCCACAGCTAGAGATTCCGCAACTAGAAACTCCACAACTAGAAACTCCAAAACTCGAAACTCCACAACTCGAAACTCCACAACTGGAAACTCCACAACAGGACACTCCACAACTAAAAACTCTTCAACTAGAAACTCCAAAACTAGAGACTCCACAACTAGAGAATCTACAAGTAGAGACTCCACAACTAGAAACTCCACAACTGGAAACTCCACAACTTGAGACTCCGCAACTTGAAACTCCACAACTAGAAACTCCGCTATTAAAACTCCGCAACTAGAAACTCCGCAACTTGAAACTCCACAATCAGAAACTCCTCAACCAGAAACTCCACAACTAGAAACTCCACAACTAGAAACTCCACAACTAGAAACTCCGCAACTTGAGACTCACCAACTAGAAACTCCACAACTAGAAACTCCACAACTACAAACTCCACAAATACAGACTCGGCAACTAGAAATTCCATATCTAGAAACTCCACAACTAAAAACTGCAAAACTAGAGACTTCTCAACTAGAAACTCAACAACTAGAAACTCCACAACTGGAAACTCCACAACTAGAAACTCCACAACTACAAACCTTACAAATAAAGACTCGGCTACAAGAAATTTCATGTCTAGAAACTCCACAACTAGACACTCCACAATTAGAAACTCAACAACCAGAAACTCCACAACTAGAAAGTCCACAACTAGAAACTTCAACACTAGAGACTCCGCAACTAGAGACTCCCCAACTAGAAACTCCACAACTAGAAACTCCACAACTAGAAACTCCACAACCAGAGACTCTGCAATTCCACAACTAGAAACTCCACAACTGCAAACTCCACAACTAGATACTCTGCAACTAGAAACTCCGCAACTAGAAACTCCGCAGCTAGAAACTACACAACTAGAGACTCCACAACTAGAAACTCCTGGACTAGAAACTCCACAACTAGACACTCCACAACTAAAAACTCTTCAACTAGAATCTCCTAAACTTGAGACTCCACAACTAGAGAATCTACAACTAGAGACTTCAAACTAGAAACTCAACAACGAGAAACTCCACAACTAAAAACTCAACAACTAGAAACTCCACAGCATGAGACTCCGCAACTTGAAACTCCACAACTAAAAACTCCACAACTGGAAACTCCACAACTAGACACTCCACAACTAGAAACTCCACAACTAGAAACTCCACAACTAGAAACTCCACAACTAGAAACTCCACAACCAGAGACTCATGCAATTCCACAACTAGAAACTCCACAACTAGATACTCCACAACTAGAAACTCCGCAACTAGAAACTCCACAACCAGAGACTCTGCAACTAGAAACTCCGCAACTAGAAACTCCGCAGCTAGAAACTACACAACTAGAGACTCCACAACTAGAAACTTCACGACTAGAAACTCCACAACTAGACACTCCACAACTAAAAACTCTTCAACTAGAAACTCCTATACTAGAGACTCCACAACTGGAGAATCTACAACTAGAGACTTCAAGCTAGAAACTAAACAACTAGAAACTCCACAACTAAAAACTCAACAACTAGAAACTCCACAGCATGACACTCCGCAACTTGAAACTCCACACCTAGAAACTCCGCAACTATAAACTCCACAACTAGGAACTCCGGAACTAGAAACTCCACAACTAGAAACTCCACAACTCGAAACTCCACTACTACATACTCCACAACTGGAAACTCGACTACTAGATACTCCACATCTAGAGACTCCACAACTGAAAAATCCACAACTAGATACTCCACAACTAGAAAATTCACAACTAGAAACTCCACAACTATAGACTCAACAGCTTGAAACTCAACACGTTTAAACTCCACAACTTGAGACTCCACAAATAGAAACTCCACAACTAGAAACTCCCAAACTAGAAACTCCGCAACTAGAAACTCCGCAACAGGAGACTCTACAACTAGAAACTCCACAACTAGAAACTCCAAAACTAGAAACTCCACAACTAGAAACTTCACAACTAGAAACTCCGCAACTAGAGACTCCACAACTGGAAACTCCACAACTTGAAACTCCACGACTAGAAACTCCACAACTAGAAACTCCACAACTAGAAACTCCACAACTACAGACTCCAAAACTAGAAACTTCACAACTAGAGACTCCGCAACTAGAGACTCCACAACTAGACACTCCGCAACTAGAAACTCCACAACTAGAGACTCCACAACTTGAAACTCCACAACTAGAAACTCCACAATTAGAAACTCTGCAACTAGAGACTCCACAACAAGAAACTCCACAACTAGAAACTCCACAACTACAATCTCTACAAATAAAGACTCGGCTACAAGAAATTTCATGTCTAGAAACTCCACAACTACAAACTCCACAAATAGAGACTCGGCTACAAGAAATTTCATGTCTAGAAAGTCCACAACTAAAAACTTCACAACCGGAAACTCCACAACTAGAAAGTCCACAACTAGAAACTCCACAACTAGAGACTCCGCAACTAGAAACTCCACAACCAGAGACTCTGCAACTAGAAACTCCGCAGCTAGAAACTCTACAACTCGAAACTCCACAATTGGAAACTCCACAACTAGACACTCCACAACTAGAAACTTCACAACCAGAAACTCCACAACTAGAAACTCCACAACTAGAAACTTCACAACTAGAGACTCCGCAACTAGAGACTCCACAACTAGACACTCCGCAACTAGAAACTCCACAACTAGAGACTCCACAACTTGAAACTCCACAACTCGAAACTCCACAATTAGAAACTCTGCAACTAGAGACTCCACAACAAGAAACTCCACAACTAGAAACTCCACAACTACAATCTCTACAAATAAAGACTCGGCTACAAGAAATTTCATGTCTAGAAAGTCCACAACTAAAAACTCCACAACTGGAAACTCCACAACTAGACACTCCACAACTGGAAACTCCACAACTTGAAACTCCACAACTAGAAACTCCACAACCAGAAACTCCACAACTAGAAACTCCACAACTATAAACTCCACAACTAGAGACTCCACAACTAGAAACTCCACAACTACAAACTCCACAAACACAGACTCGGCAACTAGAAATTCCATATCTAGAAACTCCACAACTAGAAACTGCAAAACTAGAGACTTCACAACTAGAAAGTCAACAACTAGAACCTCCACAACTAAAAACTCCACAACTGGAAACTCCACAACTTGAGACTCCGCAACTTGAAACTTCACAACTGGAAACTCCACAACTAGATACTCCACAACTAGAAACTCCACAACTAGACTCCACAACTTGAAACTCCACAACTAGAGACTCCGCAACTAGAAACTCCACAACTAGAGACTCCACAACTCCACAACTAGAAACTCCACAACTGGAAACTTCACAACTAGATACTCCGCATCTAGAAACTCCACAACTAGAGACTCCACAACTTGAAACTCCAGAACTTTAAACTCCACAACTTGAGGCTCCACAACTAGAAACTCCACAACTCAAAACTCCACTACTGGAAACTCCACAATTAGAAACTCCAACACCAGAAACTCCACAACTAGAAACTCCACAACTAAAAACTCCACAACTGGAAACTCCACAACTAGAAACTTAACAACTAGAAACTCCACAACTACAAACTCTACAAATAAAGATTTGGCTACAAGAAATTTTATGTCTAGAAAGTCCACAACTAAAAACTTCACAACTGGGAACTCCACAACTAGAAACTCCACAACTAGAAACTCCACAACTAGAGACTCCGCAACTAGAAACTCCACAACCAGAGACTCTGCAACTAGAAACTCCGCAGCTAGAAACTCCACAACTCGAAACTCCACAACTGGAAACTCCACAACTAGACACTCCACAACTAGAAACTCCACAACCAGAAACCCCACAACTTGAAACTTCACAACTTGAAACTTCACAACTAGAAACTCCACAACCAGAAACTCCACAACTAGAAACTCCACAACTAGAAACTCCACAACTAGAAACTCTGCAACTAGAGACTACCCAACTAGAAACTCCACAACTAGAAACTCCACAACTACAAACTCCACAAATAGAGACTCGGCTACAAGAAATTTCATGTCTAGAAAGTCCACAACTAAAAACTTCACAACCGGAAACTCCACAACTAGAAAGTCCACAACTAGAAACTCCACAACTAGAGACCCCGCAACTAGAAACTCCACAACCAGAGACTCTGCAACTAGAAACTCCGCAGCTAGAAACTCCACAACTCGAAACTCCACAACTGGAAACTCCACAACTAGACACTCCACAACTAGAAACTTCACAACCAGAAACTCCACAACTAGAAACTCCACAACTAGAAACTTCACAACTAGAGACTCCGCAACTAGAGACTCCACAACTAGAAACTCCACAACTAGAAACTCCACAACCAGAGACTCTGCGATTCCACAACTAAAAACTCCACAACTGCAAACTCCACAACTAGACACTCCGCAACTAGAAACTCCAGAACTAGAGACTCCACAACTGGAAACTCCACATCTAGACACTCCACAACTGGAAACTCCACAACTTGAAACTCCACAACTAGAAACTCCACGACCAGAAACTCCACAACTAGAAACTCCACAACTAGAAACTTCACAACTAGAGACTCCCCAGCTAGAAACTCCACAACTACAAACTCCACAAATACAGACTCGGCAACTAGAAATTCCATATCTAGAAACTCCACAACTAGAAACTGCAAAACTAGAGACTTCACAACTAGAAACTCAACAACTAGAAACTCCACAACTAAAAACTCCACAACTGGAAACTCCACAACTTGAGACTCCGCAACTTGAAACTTCACAACTGGAAACTCCACAACTAGATACTCCACAACTGGAAACTCCACAACTAGAAACTCCACAACTAGACTCCACAACTTGAAACTCCACAACTAGAGACTCCGCAACTAGAAACTCCACAACTAGAGACTCTGCAACTCCAAACTAGAAACTCCACAACTGGAAACTTCACAACTAGATACTCTGCAACTAGAAACTCCACAACTAGAGACTCCACAACTTGAAACTCCAGAACTTTAAACTCCACAACTTGAGACTCCACAACTAGAAACTCCACAACTCAAAACTCCACAACTGGAAACTCCACAATTAAAAACTCCACAACCAGAAACTCCACAACTAGAAACTCCACAACTAAAAACTCCACAACTGGAAACTCCACAACTAGAAACTCCACAACTAGAAACTCCACAACTAGATACTCCGCAACTAGAAACTCCACAACCAGAGACTCTGCAACTAGAAACTCCGCAACTAGAAACTCCGCACCTAGAAACTACACAACTACAGACTCCACAGCTAGAAACTCCGCAACTAGAATTTCCACAACTAGAAACTCCACAACTTGAAACCTCACAACCTTAAGTTACGCAACTAGAAAATCCACAGCTAGAGATTCCGCAACTAGAAACTCCACAACTAGAAACTCCACAACTCAAAACTCCACAACTAGAAACTCCAAAACTCGAAACTCCACAACTCGAAACTCCACAACTCGAAACTCCACAACTGGAAACTCCACAACTAAACACTCCACAACTAAAAACTCTTCAACTAGAAACTCCAAAACTAGAGACTCCACAACTAGAGAATCTACAACTAGAGACTTCAAACTAGAAACTCAACAACTAGAAACTTCAAAATTCGAAACTCTACTAGAAACTACACAACTGGAAACTCCACAACTAGACACTCCACAACTAGAAACTCCACAACTAGAGACTCTGCAACTATGGAACTCCGCAAATAGAAACTCCGCAACAAGAAATTCCAGAGCTAGAAACACCACAACTAGACACTCCGCAACTAGAAACTCCACAACTTGAGACGCCGCAACTAGAAACTCCACAACTTGAAACTTCACAACTAGAAACTCCACAACTAAAAACTCTACAACTAGAGACTCCTCAACTAGAAAATTCGCAACTAGAAACTCCAAAACTAGAGACTCTGCAACTAGAAACTCCGCAGCTAGAAACTCCACAACCTGAAACTGCACTAAATACTCCACAACTGGAAACTTTACAACTAGATACTTCACAACTGGAAACTCCACAACTGGATACTCCACAACTAGAAACTCCACAACCAGAAACCCCACAACTTGAAACTTCACAACTTGAAACTTCACAACTAGAAACTCCACAACCAAAAACTCCACAACTAGAAACTCCACAACTAGAAACTCCACAACTAGAAACTCTGCAACTAGAGACTCCTCAACTAGAAACTCCACAACTAGAAACTCCACAACTACAAACTCCACAAATAGAGACTCGGCTACAAGAAATTTCATGTCTAGAATGTCCACAACTAAAAACTTCACAACTGGAAACTCCACAACTAGAAACTCCACAACTAGAAACTCCACAACCGAAGACTCCGCAACTAGAAACTCCACAACCAGAGACTCTGCAACTACAAACTCCGCAGCTAGAAACTCCACAACTCGAAACTTCACAACTGGAAACTGCACAACTAGACACTCCACAACTAGAAACTTCACAACCGGAAACTCCACAACTAGAAACTCCACAACTAGAAACTTCACAACTAGAAACTCCACAACCAAAAACTCCACAACTGGAAACTCCACAACTAGAAACTCCACAACTAGAGACTCCGCAACTAGAAACTCCACAACCAGAGTCTCTGCAACTAGAAACTCCGCAACTAGAAACTCCGCAGCTGGAAACTACACAACTAGAGACTCCTCAACTAGAAACTCCACAACTAGAAACTCCACAACTAGAAACCTCACAACCTTAGGTTACGCAACTAGAAAATCCACAGCTAGAGATTCCGCAACTAGAAACTCCACAACTAGAAACTCCAAAACTCGAAACTCCACAACTCGAAACTCCACAACTGGAAACTCCACAACAGGACACTCCACAATCAGAAACTCCTCAACCAGAAACTCCACAACTAGAAACTCCACAACTAGAAACTCCGCAACTAGAGACTCACCAACTAGAAACTCCACAACTAGAAACTCCACAACTACAAACTCCACAAATACAGACTCGGCAACTAGAAATTCCATATCTAGAAACTCCACAACTAAAAACTGCAAAACTAGAGACTTCTCAACTAGAAACTCAACAACTAGAAACTCCACAACTGGAAACTCCACAACTAGAAACTCCACAACTACAAACCTTACAAATAAAGACTCGGCTACAAGAAATTTCATGTCTAGAAACTCCACAACTGCAAACTCCACAACTAGATACTCTGCAACTAGAGACTCCACAACTAGAAACTCCACGACTAGAAACTCAACAACGAGAAACTCCACAACTAAAAACTCAACAACTAGAAACTCCACAGCATGAGACTCCGCAACTTGAAACTCCACAACTAGAAACTCCGCAACTAGAAACTCCACAACTAGGAACTCCGCAACTAGAAACTCCACAACTAGAAACTCCACAACTAGAAACTCCACAACTCGAAACTCCACTACTAGATACTCCAAAACAGGAAACTCGACAACTAGAAACTCCACATCTAGAGACTCCACAACTTGAAACTCCACAACTAGAGACTCTGCAACTAGAAACTCCGCAACTAGAGACTCCGCAACTCCAGAACTATAAACTCCACAACTGAAACATCCACAACTAGATACTCCACAACTAGAAAATCCACAACTAGAAACTCCACAACTATAGACTCCACAGCTTGAAACTCCACACGTTTACACTCCACAACTTAAGACTCCACAACTAGAAACTCCACAACTAGAACCTCCCCAACTAGAAACTCCGCAACTAGAAACTCCGCAACAGGAGACTCTACAACTAGACACTGCACAACTAGAAACTCCAAAACTAGGAACTCCACAATTAAAAACTGCAAAACTATAGACTTGTCAACTAGAAACTCAACAACTAGAAACTCCACAACTGGAAACTCCACCACTACAAACTCCACAACTACAAACTCTACAAATAAAGACTCGGCTACAAGAAATTTCATGTCTAGAAAGTCCACAACTAGAAACTCCACAACTAGAAACTCTGCAACTAGAGACTCCACAACTAGAAACTCCACAACTAGAAACTCCACAACTTCAAACTCCACAAATAACGCTCGGCTACAAGAAATTTCATGTCTAGAAAGTCCACAACTAAAAACTTCACAACTGGAAACTCCACAACTAGAAACTCCACAACTAGAAACTCCACAACTACAGACTCCGCAACTAGAAACTCCAAGACTAGAGACTCTGCAACTAGAAACTCCGCAGCTAGAAACTCCACAACTCGAAACTCTACAACTGGAAACTCCACAACTAGACACTCCACAACTAGAAACTCCACAACCAGAAACTCCACAACTTGAAGCTTCACAACTAGAAACTCCACAACCAGAAACTCCGCAACTATAAACTCCACAACTAGAAACTCCACAACTAGAAACTCTGCAACTAGATACTCCACAACTAGAAAGTCCACAACTAGAAACTCCACAACTACAAACTCCACAAATCGAGACTCGGCTACAAGAAATTTCATGTCTAGAAAGTCCACAACTAAAAACTTCACAACTGGAAACTCCACAACTAGAAACTCCACAAATAGAAACTCCACAACTAGGGACTCCGCAACTAGAAACTCCACAACCAGAGACTCTGCAACTAGAAACTCCGCAGCTAGAAACTTCACAACTCGAAACTCCACAACTGGAAACTCCACAACCAGACACTCCACAACTAGAAACTCCACAACTGCAAACTTCACAACTAGATACTCTGCAACTAGAAACTCCACAACTAGAGACTCCACAACTTGAGACTCCACAACTAGAAACTCCACAACTAGAAACTCTGCAACTAGAGACTCCACAACTAGAAACTCCACAACTAGAAACTCCACAACTACAATCTCTACAAATAAAGACTCGGCTACAAGAAATTTCATGTCTAGAAAGTCCACAACTAGAAACGACACAACTAGAAACTCCACAACTAGAAACTCTACAAATAAAGACTCGGCTACAAGAAATTTTATGTCTAGAAAGTCCACAACTAGAAACTCCACAACTAGAAACTCTGCAACTAGAGACTCCACAACTAGAAACTCCACAACTAGAAACTCCACAACTACAAACTCCACAAATAGAGACTCGGCTACAAGAAATTTCATGTCTAGAAAGTCCACAACTAAAAACTTCACAACTGGAAACTCCACAACTAGAAACTCCACAACTAGAAACTCCACAACTAGAGACTCCGCAAATAGAAACTCCACAACCAGAGACTCTGCAACTAGAAACTCCGCAGCTAGAAACTCCACAACTAGAAACCTCACAACTGGAAACTCCACAACTAGACACTCCACAACTAGAAACTCCACAACCAGAAACCCCACAACTTGAAACTTCACAACTTGAAACTTCACAACTAGAAACTCCACAACCAGAAACTCCACAACTAGAAACTCCACAACTAGAAACTCCACAACTAGAAATTCTGCAACTAGAGACTCCTCAACTAGAATCTCCACAACTAGAAACTCCACAACTACAAACTCCACAAATAGAGACTCGGCTACAAGAAATTTCATGTCTAGAAAGTCCACAACTAAAAACTTCACAACTGGAAACTCCACAACTAGAAACTCCACAACTAGAAACTCCACAACCGAAGACTCCGCAACTAGAAACTCCACAACCAGAGACTCTGCAACTAGAAACTCCGCAGCTAGAAACTCCACAACTCGAAACTCCACAACTGGAAACTCCACAACTAGACACTCCACAACTAGAAACTTCACAACCAGAAACTCCACAACTAGAAACTCCACAACTAGAAACTTCACAACTTGAGACTCCGCAACTAGAAACTCCACAACTAGAAACTCCACAACTAGAAACTCCACAACCAGAGACTCTGCGATTCCACAACTAAAAACTCCACAACTGCAAACTCCACAACTAGACACTCCGCAACTAGAAACTCCACAACTAGAGACTCCACAACTAGAAACTCCGCCACTAGAAACTCCTCAACCAGAGACTCTGCAACTAGAAACTCCGCAACTAGAAACTCCGCAGCTAGAAACTACACAACTAGAGACTCCACAACTAGAAACTTCACGACTAGAAACTCCACAACTAGACACTCCACAACTAAAAACTCTTCAACTAGAAACTCCTATACTAGAGACTCCACAACTGGAGAATCTACAACTATAGACTTCAAGCTAGAAACTAAACAACTAGAAACTTCACAACTAAAAACTCAACAACTAGAAACTCCACAGCATGACACTCCGCAACTTGAAACTCCACACCTAGAAACTCCGCAACAAGAAACTCCACAACTAGGAACTCCGGAACTAGAAACTCCACAACTAGAAACTCCACAACTCGAAACTCCACTTTTACAAACTCCACAACTGGAAACTCGACTACTAGATACTCCACATCTAGAGACTCCACAACTGAAAAATCCACAACTAGATACTCCACAACTAGAAAATCTACAACTAGAAACTCCACAACTATAGACTCAACAGCTTGAAACTCAACACGTTTAAACTCCACAACTTAAGACTCCACAAATAGAAACTCCACAACTAGAAACTCCCAAACTAGAAACTCCGCAACTAGAAACTCCGCAACAGGAGACTCTACAATTAGAAACTCCACAACTAGAAACTCCAAAACTAGAAACTCCACAACTAGAAACTTCACAACTAGAAACTCCGCAACTAGAGACTCCACAACTGGAAACTCCACAACTTGAACCTCCACAACTAGAAACTCCACAACTAGAAACTCCACAACTACAGACTCCACAACTAGAAACTCCACAACTACAAACTCCACAAATACAGACTCGGCAACTAGTAATTCCATATCTAGAAACTCCACAACTAGAAACTGCAAAACTAGAGACTTCACAACTAAAAACTCAACAACTAGAAACTCCACAACTAAAAACTCCACAACTGGAAACTCCACAACTTGACACTCCGCAACTTGAAACTTCACAACTGTAAACTCCACAACTAGATACTCCACAACTGTAAACTCCACAGCTAGAAACTCCACAACTAGACTCCACAACTTGAAACTCCACAACGAGAGACTCCGCAACTAGAAACTCCACAACTAGAGACTCCGCAACTCCAACACTAGAAACTCCACAACTGGAAACTCCACAACTAGATACTCCGCAACTAGAAACTCCACAACTAGGGACTCCACAACTTGAAACTCCACAACTTTAAACTCCACAACTTGAGACTACACAACTAGAAAGTCCACAACTCAAAACTCCACAACTGGAAACTCCACAATTAGAAACTCCACAACCAGAAACTCCACAACTAGAAAGTCCACAACCAAAAACTCCACAACTGGAAACTCCACAACTAGAAACTCCACAACTAGAGACTCCGCAACTAGAAACTCCACAACCAGAGACTCTGCAACTAGAAACTTCGCAACTAGAAACTCCGCAGCTGGAAACTACACAACTAGAAACTCCACAACTTGAAACCTCACAACCTTAGGTTACGCAACTAGAAAATCCACAGCTAGAGATTCCGCAACTAGAAACTCCACAACTAGAAACTCCAAAACTCGAAACTCCACAACTCGAAACTCCACAACTGGAAACTCCACAACAGGACACTCCACAACTAAAAACTCTTCAACTAGAAACTCCAAAACTAGAGACTCCACAACTAGAGAATCTACAAGTAGAGACTCCACAACTAGAAACTCCACAACTGGAAACTCCACAACTTGAGACTCCGCAACTTGAAACTCCACAACTAGAAACTCCGCTAATAAAACTCCGCAACTAGAAACTCCGCAACTAGAAACTCCGCAACTTGAAACTCCACAATCAGAAACTCCACAACCAGAAACTCCACAACTAGAAACTCCACAACTAGAAACTCCGCAACTAGAGACTCACCAACTAGAAACTCCACAACTAGAAACTCCACAACTAGAAACTCCACAACAGGACACTCCACAACTAAAAACTCTTCAACTAGAAACTCCAAAACTAGAGACTCCACAACTAGAGAATCTATAAGTAGAGACTCCACAACTAGAAACTCCACAACTGGAAACTCCACAACTTGAGACTCTGCAACTTGAATCTCCACAACTAGAAACTCCGCTATTAAAACTCCGCAACTAGAAACTCCGCAACTTGAAACTCCACAATCAGAAACTCCTCAACCAGAAACTCCACAACTAGAAACTCCACAACTAGAAACTCCGCAACTAGAGACTCACCAACTAGAAACTCCACAACTAGAAACTCCACAACTACAAACTCCACAAATACAGACTCGGCAACTAGAAATTCCATATCTAGAAACTCCACAACTAAAAACTGCAAAACTAGAGACTTCTCAACTAGAAACTCAACAACTAGAAACTCCACAACTGGAAACTCCACAACTAGAAACTCCACAACTACAAACCTTACAAATAAAGACTCGGCTACAAGAAATTTCATGTCTAGAAAGTCCACAACTAAAAACTCCAATACTGGAAACTCCACAACTAGAAACTCCACAACTAGAATCTCCACAACTAGAAACTCCACAACTTGAAACTTCACAACTTGAAACTTCACAACTAGAAACTCCACAACCAGAAACTCCACAACTAGAAACTCCACAACTAGAAACTCCACAACTAGAAATTCTGCAACTAGAGACTCCTCAACTAGAATCTCCACAACTAGAAACTCCACAACTACAAACTCCACAAATAGAGACTCGGCTACAAGAAATTTCATGTCTAGAAAGTCCACAACTAAAAACTTCACAACTGGAAACTCCACAACTAGAAACTCCACAACTAGAAACTCCACAACCGAAGACTCCGCAACTAGAAACTCCACAACCAGAGACTCTGCAACTAGAAACTCCGCAGCTAGAAACTCCACAACTCGAAACTCCA
Source organism: Rhipicephalus microplus (assembly GCF_043290135.1). Taxonomy (NCBI): domain Eukaryota; kingdom Metazoa; phylum Arthropoda; class Arachnida; order Ixodida; family Ixodidae; genus Rhipicephalus; species Rhipicephalus microplus. The sequence continues at coordinate 41,512,885 of NW_027464586.1, forward strand.
CAACTGGAAACTCCACAACTAGACACTCCACAACTAGAAACTTCACAACCAGAAACTCCACAACTAGAAACTCCACAACTAGAAACTTCACAACTTGAGACTCCGCAACTAGAAACTCCACAACTAGAAACTCCACAACTAGAAACTCCACAACCAGAGACTCTGCGATTCCACAACTAAAAACTCCACAACTGCAAACTCCACAACTAGACACTCCGCAACTAGAAACTCCACAACTAGAGACTCCACAACTAGAAACTCCGCAACTAGAAACTCCTCAACCAGAGACTCTGCAACTAGAAACTCCGCAACTAGAAACTCCGCAGCTAGAAACTACACAACTAGAGACTCCACAACTAGAAACTTCACGACTAGAAACTCCACAACTAGACACTCCACAACTAAAAACTCTTCAACTAGAAACTCCTATACTAGAGACTCCACAACTGGAGAATCTACAACTATAGACTTCAAGCTAGAAACTAAACAACTAGAAACTTCACAACTAAAAACTCAACAACTAGAAACTCCACAGCATGACACTCCGCAACTTGAAACTCCACACCTAGAAACTCCGCAACAAGAAACTCCACAACTAGGAACTCCGGAACTAGAAACTCCACAACTAGAAACTCCACAACTCGAAACTCCACTTTTACAAACTCCACAACTGGAAACTCGACTACTAGATACTCCACATCTAGAGACTCCACAACTGAAAAATCCACAACTAGATACTCCACAACTAGAAAATCTACAACTAGAAACTCCACAACTATAGACTCAACAGCTTGAAACTCAACACGTTTAAACTCCACAACTTAAGACTCCACAAATAGAAACTCCACAACTAGAAACTCCCAAACTAGAAACTCCGCAACTAGAAACTCCGCAACAGGAGACTCTACAATTAGAAACTCCACAACTAGAAACTCCAAAACTAGAAACTCCACAACTAGAAACTTCACAACTAGAAACTCCGCAACTAGAGACTCCACAACTGGAAACTCCACAACTTGAACCTCCACAACTAGAAACTCCACAACTAGAAACTCCACAACTACAGACTCCACAACTAGAAACTCCACAACTACAAACTCCACAAATACAGACTCGGCAACTAGTAATTCCATATCTAGAAACTCCACAACTAGAAACTGCAAAACTAGAGACTTCACAACTAAAAACTCAACAACTAGAAACTCCACAACTAAAAACTCCACAACTGGAAACTCCACAACTTGACACTCCGCAACTTGAAACTTCACAACTGTAAACTCCACAACTAGATACTCCACAACTGTAAACTCCACAGCTAGAAACTCCACAACTAGACTCCACAACTTGAAACTCCACAACGAGAGACTCCGCAACTAGAAACTCCACAACTAGAGACTCCGCAACTCCAACACTAGAAACTCCACAACTGGAAACTCCACAACTAGATACTCCGCAACTAGAAACTCCACAACTAGGGACTCCACAACTTGAAACTCCACAACTTTAAACTCCACAACTTGAGACTACACAACTAGAAAGTCCACAACTCAAAACTCCACAACTGGAAACTCCACAATTAGAAACTCCACAACCAGAAACTCCACAACTAGAAAGTCCACAACCAAAAACTCCACAACTGGAAACTCCACAACTAGAAACTCCACAACTAGAGACTCCGCAACTAGAAACTCCACAACCAGAGACTCTGCAACTAGAAACTTCGCAACTAGAAACTCCGCAGCTGGAAACTACACAACTAGAAACTCCACAACTTGAAACCTCACAACCTTAGGTTACGCAACTAGAAAATCCACAGCTAGAGATTCCGCAACTAGAAACTCCACAACTAGAAACTCCAAAACTCGAAACTCCACAACTCGAAACTCCACAACTGGAAACTCCACAACAGGACACTCCACAACTAAAAACTCTTCAACTAGAAACTCCAAAACTAGAGACTCCACAACTAGAGAATCTACAAGTAGAGACTCCACAACTAGAAACTCCACAACTGGAAACTCCACAACTTGAGACTCCGCAACTTGAAACTCCACAACTAGAAACTCCGCTAATAAAACTCCGCAACTAGAAACTCCGCAACTAGAAACTCCGCAACTTGAAACTCCACAATCAGAAACTCCACAACCAGAAACTCCACAACTAGAAACTCCACAACTAGAAACTCCGCAACTAGAGACTCACCAACTAGAAACTCCACAACTAGAAACTCCACAACTAGAAACTCCACAACAGGACACTCCACAACTAAAAACTCTTCAACTAGAAACTCCAAAACTAGAGACTCCACAACTAGAGAATCTATAAGTAGAGACTCCACAACTAGAAACTCCACAACTGGAAACTCCACAACTTGAGACTCTGCAACTTGAATCTCCACAACTAGAAACTCCGCTATTAAAACTCCGCAACTAGAAACTCCGCAACTTGAAACTCCACAATCAGAAACTCCTCAACCAGAAACTCCACAACTAGAAACTCCACAACTAGAAACTCCGCAACTAGAGACTCACCAACTAGAAACTCCACAACTAGAAACTCCACAACTACAAACTCCACAAATACAGACTCGGCAACTAGAAATTCCATATCTAGAAACTCCACAACTAAAAACTGCAAAACTAGAGACTTCTCAACTAGAAACTCAACAACTAGAAACTCCACAACTGGAAACTCCACAACTAGAAACTCCACAACTACAAACCTTACAAATAAAGACTCGGCTACAAGAAATTTCATGTCTAGAAAGTCCACAACTAAAAACTCCAATACTGGAAACTCCACAACTAGAAACTCCACAACTAGAATCTCCACAACTAGAAACTCCACAACTGGAAACTCCACAACTAGACACTCCACAACTAGAAACTCAACAACCAGAAACTCCACAACTAGAAAGTCCACAACTAGAAACTTCAACACTAGAGACTCCGCAACTAGAGACTCCCCAACTAGAAACTCCACAACTAGAAACTCCACAACCAGAGACTCTGCAATTCCACAACTAGAAACTCCACAACTGCAAACTCCACAACTAGATACTCTGCAACTAGAGACTCCACAACTAGAAACTCCACGACTAGAAACTCAACAACGAGAAACTCCACAACTAAAAACTCAACAACTAGAAACTCCACAGCATGAGACTCCGCAACTTGAAACTCCACAACTAGAAACTCCGCAACTAGAAACTCCACAACTAGGAACTCCGCAACTAGAAACTCCACAACTAGAAACCCCACAACTAGAAACTCCACAACTCGAAACTCCACTACTAGATACTCCAAAACAGGAAACTCGACAACTAGAAACTCCACATCTAGAGACTCCACAACTTGAAACTCCACAACTACAGACTCTGCAACTAGAAACTCCGCAACTAGAGACTCCGCAACTCCAGAACTATAAACTCCACAACTGAAACATCCACAACTAGATACTCCGCAACTAGAAAATCCACAACTAGAAACTCCACAACTATAGACTCCACAGCTTGAAACTCCACACGTTTACACTCCACAACTTAAGACTCCACAACTAGAAACTCCACAACTAGAACCTCCCCAACTAGAAACTCCGCAACTAGAAACTCCGCAACAGGAGACTCTACAACTAGAAACTCCACAACTAGAAACTCCAAAACTAGGAACTCCACAATTAAAAACTGCAAAACTAGAGACTTGTCAACTAGAAACTCAACAACTAGAAACTCCACAACTGGAAACTCCACAACTACAAACTCCACAACTACAAACTCTACAAATAAAGACTCGGCTACAAGAAATTTCATGTCTAGAAAGTCCACAACTAGAAACTCCAAAACTAGAAACTCTGCAACTAGAGACTCCACAACTAGAAACTCCACAACTAGAAACTCCACAACTACAAACTCCACAAATAACGCTCGGCTACAAGAAATTTCATGTCTAGAAAGTCCACAACTAAAAACTTCACAACTGGAAACTCCACAACTAGAAACTCCACAACTAGAAACTCCACAACTACAGACTCCGCAACTAGAAACTCCAAGAACAGAGACTCTGCAACTAGAAACTCCGCAGCTAGAAACTCCACAACTCGAAACTCTACAACTGGAAACTCCACAACTAGACACTCCACAACTAGAAACTCCACAACCAGAAACTCCACAACTTGAAACTTCACAACTAGAAACTCCACAACCAGAAACTCCGCTACTAGAAACTCCACAACTAGAAACTCCACAACTAGAAACTCTGCAACTAGATACTCCACAACTAGAAAGTCCACAACTAGTAACTCCACAACTACAAACTCCACAAATCGAGACTCGGCTACAAGAAATTTCATGTCTAGAAAGTCCACAACTAAAAACTTCACAACTGGAAACTCCACAACTAGAAACTCCACAAATAGAAACTCCACAACTAGGGACTCCGCAACTAGAAACTCCACAACCAGAGACTCTGCAACTAGAAACTCCGCAGCTAGAAACTTCACAACTCGAAACTCCACAACTGGAAACTCCACAACCAGACACTCCACAACTAGAAACTCCACAACTGCAAACTTCACAACTAGATACTCTGCAACTAGAAACTCCACAACTAGAGACTCCACAACTTGAGACTCCACAACTAGAAACTCCACAACTAGAAACTCTGCAACTAGAGACTCCACAACTAGAAACTCCACAACTAGAAACTCCACAACTACAATCTCTACAAATAAAGACTCGGCTACAAGAAATTTCATGTCTAGAAAGTCCACAACTAGAAACGACACAACTAGAAACTCCACAACTAGAAACTCTACAAATAAAGACTCGGCTACAAGAAATTTTATGTCTAGAAAGTCCACAACTAGAAACTCCACAACTAGAAACTCTGCAACTAGAGACTCCACAACTAGAAACTCCACAACTACAAACTCCACAACTACAAACTCCACAAATAGAGACTCGGCTACAAGAAATTTCATGTCTAGAAAGTCCACAACTAAAAACTTCACAACTGGAAACTCCACAACTAGAAACTCCACAACTAGAAACTCCACAACTAGAGACTCCGCAAATAGAAACTCCACAACCAGAGACTCTGCAACTAGAAACTCCGCAGCTAGAAACTCCACAACTAGAAACCTCACAACTGGAAACTCCACAACTAGACACTCCACAACTAGAAACTCCACAACCAGAAACCCCACAACTTGAAACTTCACAACTTGAAACTTCACAACTAGAAACTCCACAACCAGAAACTCCACAACTAGAAACTCCACAACTAGAAACTCCACAACTAGAAACTCTGCAACTAGAGACTCCTCAACTAGAATCTCCACAACTAGAAACTCCACAACTACAAACTCCACAAATAGAGACTCGGCTACAAGAAATTTCATGTCTAGAAAGTCCACAACTAAAAACTTCACAACTGGAAACTCCACAACTAGAAACTCCACAACTAGAAACTCCACAACCGAAGACTCCGCAACTAGAAACTCCACAACCAGAGACTCTGCAACTAGAAACTCCGCAGCTAGAAACTCCACAACTCGAAACTCCACAACTGGAAACTCCACAACTAGACACTCCACAACTAGAAACTTCACAACCAGAAACTCCACAACTAGAAACTCCACAACTAGAAACTTCACAACTTGAGACTCCGCAACTAGAAACTCCACAACTAGAAACTCCACAACTAGAAACTCCACAACCAGAGACTCTGCGATTCCACAACTAAAAACTCCACAACTGCAAACTCCACAACTAGACACTCCGCAACTAGAAACTCCACAACTAGAGACTCCACAACTAGAAACTCCGCAACTAGAAACTCCACAACCAGAGACTCTGCAACTAGAAACTCCGCAACTAGAAACTCCGCAGCTAGAAACTACACAACTAGAGACTCCACAACTAGAAACTTCACGACTAGAAACTCCACAACTAGACACTCCACAACTAAAAACTCTTCAACTAGAAACTCCTATACTAGAGACTCCACAACTGGAGAATCTACAACTATAGACTTCAAGCTAGAAACTAAACAACTAGAAACTTCACAACTAAAAACTCAACAACTAGAAACTCCACAGCATGACACTCCGCAACTTGAAACTCCACACCTAGAAACTCCGCAACTAGAAACTCCACAACTAGGAACTCCGGAACTAGAAACTCCACAACTAGAAACTCCACAACTCGAAACTCCACTTTTACAAACTCCACAACTGGAAACTCGACTACTAGATACTCCACATCTAGAGACTCCACAACTGAAAAATCCACAACTAGATACTCCACAACTAGAAAATCTACAACTAGAAACTCCACAACTATAGACTCAACAGCTTGAAACTCAACACGTTTAAACTCCACAACTTAAGACTCCACAAATAGAAACTCCACAACTAGAAACTCCCAAACTAGAAACTCCGCAACTAGAAACTCCGCAACAGGAGACTCTACAATTAGAAACTCCACAACTAGAAACTCCAAAACTAGAAACTCCACAACTAGAAACTTCACAACTAGAAACTCCGCAACTAGAGACTCCACAACTGGAAACTCCACAACTTGAACCTCCACAACTAGAAACTCCACAACTAGAAACTCCACAACTACAGACTCCACAACTAGAAACTCCACAACTACAAACTCCACAAATACAGACTCGGCAACTAGTAATTCCATATCTAGAAACTCCACAACTAGAAACTGCAAAACTAGAGACTTCACAACTAAAAACTCAACAACTAGAAACTCCACAACTAAAAACTCCACAACTGGAAACTCCACAACTTGAGACTCCACAACTTGAAACTCCACAACTAAAAACTCCACAAATTAAAACTCCACAACTAGATACTCCACAACTAGATACTCCACAACTGGAAACTCCACAACTAGATACTTCACAACTGGAAACTCCACAACTAGATACTCCACAACTGTAAAATCCACAGCTAGAAACTCCACAACTAGACTCCACAACTTGAAACTCCACAACGAGAGACTCCGCAACTAGAAACTCCACAACTAGAGACTCCGCAACTCCAACACTAGAAACTCCACAACTGGAAACTCCACAACTAGATACTCCGCAACTAGAAACTCCACAACTAGAGACTCCACAACTTGAAACTCCACAACTTTAAACTCCACAACTTGAGACTACACAACTAGAAAGTCCACAACTCAAAACTCCACAACTGGAAACTCCACAATTAGAAACTCCACAACCAGAAACTCCACAACTAGAAAGTCCACAACCAAAAACTCCACAACTGGAAACTCCACAACTAGAAACTCCACAACTAGAGACTCCGCAACTAGAAACTCCACAACCAGAGACTCTGCAACTAGAAACTTCGCAACTAGAAACTCCGCGTCTGGAAACTACACAACTAGAAACTCCACAACTTGAAACCTCACAACCTTAGGTTACGCAACTAGAAAATCCACAGCTAGAGATTCCGCAACTAGAAACTCCACAACTAGAAACTCCAAAACTCGAAACTCCACAACTCGAAACTCCACAACTGGAAACTCCACAACAGGACACTCCACAACTAAAAACTCTTCAACTAGAAACTCCAAAACTAGAGACTCCACAACTAGAGAATCTACAAGTAGAGACTCCACAACTAGAAACTCCACAACTGGAAACTCCACAACTTGAGACTCCGCAACTTGAAACTCCACAACTAGAAACTCCGCTAATAAAACTCCGCAACTAGAAACTCCGCAACTAGAAACTCCGCAACTTGAAACTCCACAATCAGAAACTCCACAACCAGAAACTCCACAACTAGAAACTCCACAACTAGAAACTCCGCAACTAGAGACTCACCAACTAGAAACTCCACAACTAGAAACTCCACAACTAGAAACTCCACAACAGGACACTCCACAACTAAAAACTCTTCAACTAGAAACTCCAAAACTAGAGACTCCACAACTAGAAACTCCACAACTGGAAACTCCACAACTTGAGACTCCGCAACTTGAAACTCCACAACTAGAAACTCCGCTATTAAAACTCCGACACTAGAAACTCCGCAACTAGAAACTCCGCAACTTGAAACTCCACAATCAGAAACTCCTCAACCAGAAACTCCACAACTAGAAACTCCACAACTAGAAACTCCGCAACTAGAGACTCACCAACTAGAAACTCCACAACTAGAAACTCCACAACTACAAACTCCACAAATACAGACTCGGCAACTAGAAATTCCATATCTAGAAACTCCACAACTAAAAACTGCAAAACTAGAGACTTCTCAACTAGAAACTCAACAACTAGAAACTCCACAACTGGAAACTCCACAACTAGAAACTCCACAACTACAAACCTTACAAATAAAGACTCGGCTACAAGAAATTTCATGTCTAGAAAGTCCACAACTAAAAACTCCAATACTGGAAACTCCACAACTAGAAACTCCACAACTAGAATCTCCACAACTAGAAACTCCACAACTGGAAACTCCACAACTAGACACTCCACAACTAGAAACTCAACAACCAGAAACTCCACAACTAGAAAGTCCACAACTAGAAACTTCAACACTAGAGACTCCGCAACTAGAGACTCCCCAACTAGAAACTCCACAACTAGAAACTCCACAACCAGAGACTCTGCAATTCCACAACTAGAAACTCCACAACTGCAAACTCCACAACTAGATACTCTGCAACTAGAGACTCCACAACTAGAAACTCCACGACTAGAAACTCAACAACGAGAAACTCCACAACTAAAAACTCAACAACTAGAAACTCCACAGCATGAGACTCCGCAACTTGAAACTCCACAACTAGAAACTCCGCAACTAGAAACTCCACAACTAGGAACTCCGCAACTAGAAACTCCACAACTAGAAACCCCACAACTAGAAACTCCACAACTCGAAACTCCACTACTAGATGCTCCAAAACAGGAAACTCGACAACTAGAAACTCCACATCTAGAGACTCCACAACTTGAAACTCCACAACTAGAGACTCTGCAACTAGAAACTCCGCAACTAGAGACTCCGCAACTCCAGAACTATAAACTCCACAACTGAAACATCCACAACTAGATACTCCGCAACTAGAAAATCCACAACTAGAAACTCCACAACTATAGACTCCACAGCTTGAAACTCCACACGTTTACACTCCACAACTTAAGACTCCACAACTAGAAACTCCACAACTAGAACCTCCCCAACTAGAAACTCCGCAACTAGAAACTCCGCAACAGGAGACTCTACAACTAGAAACTCCACAACTAGAAACTCCAAAACTAGGAACTCCACAATTAAAAACTGCAAAACTAGAGACTTGTCAACTAGAAACTCAACAACTAGAAACTCCACAAGTGGAAACTCCACAACTACAAACTCCACAACTACAAACTCTACAAATAAAGACTCGGCTACAAGAAATTTCATGTCTAGAAAGTCCACAACTAGAAACTCCAAAACTAGAAACTCTGCAACTAGAGACTCCACAACTAGAAACTCCACAACTAGAAACTCCACAACTACAAACTCCACAAATAACGCTCGGCTACAAGAAATTTCATGTCTAGAAAGTCCACAACTAAAAACTTCACAACTGGAAACTCCACAACTAGAAACTCCACAACTAGAAACTCCACAACTACAGACTCCGCAACTAGAAACTACAAGACCAGAGACTCTGCAACTAGAAACTCCGCAGCTAGAAACTCCACAACTCGAAACTCTACAACTGGAAACTCCACAACTAGACACTCCACAACTAGAAACTCCACAACCAGAAACTCCACAACTTGAAACTTCACAACTAGAAACTCCACAACCAGAAACTCCGCTACTAGAAACTCCACAACTAGAAACTCCACAACTAGAAACTCTGCAACTAGATACTCCACAACTAGAAAGTCCACAACTAGAAACTCCACAACTACAAACTCCACAAATCGAGACTCGGCTACAAGAAATTTCATGTCTAGAAAGTCCACAACTAAAAACTTCACAACTGGAAACTCCTCAACTAGAAACTCCACAACTAGAAACTCCACAACCGAAGACTCCGCAACTAGAAACTCCACAACCAGAGACTCTGCAACTAGAAACTCCGCAGCTAGAAACTCCACAACTCGAAACTCCACAACTGGAAACTCCACAACTAGACACTCCACAACTAGAAACTTCACAACCAGAAACTCCACAACTAGAAACTCCACAACTAGAAACTTCACAACTTGAGACTCCGCAACTAGAAACTCCACAACTAGAAACTCCACAACTAGAAACTCCACAACCAGAGACTCTGCGATTCCACAACTAAAAACTCCACAACTGCAAACTCCACAACTAGACACTCCGCAACTAGAAACTCCACAACTAGAGACTCCACAACTAGAAACTCCGCAACTAGAAACTCCACAACCAGAGACTCTGCAACTAGAAACTCCGCAACTAGAAACTCCGCAGCTAGAAACTACACAACTAGAGACTCCACAACTAGAAACTTCACGACTAGAAACTCCACAACTAGACACTCCACAACTAAAAACTCTTCAACTAGAACCTCCTATGCTAGAGACTCCACAACTGGAGAATCTACAACTATAGACTTCAAGCTAGAAACTAAACAACTAGAAACTTCACAACTAAAAACTCAACAACTAGAAACTCCACAGCATGACACTCCGCAACTTGAAACTCCACACCTAGAAACTCCGCAACTAGAAACTCCACAACTAGGAACTCCGGAACTAGAAACTCCACAACTAGAAACTCCACAACTCGAAACTCCACTTTTACAAACTCCACAACTGGAAACTCGACTACTAGATACTCCACATCTAGAGACTCCACAACTGAAAAATCCACAACTAGATACTCCACAACTAGAAAATCTACAACTAGAAACTCCACAACTATAGACTCAACAGCTTGAAACTCAACACGTTTAAACTCCACAACTTAAGACTCCACAAATAGAAACTCCACAACTAGAAACTCCCAAACTAGAAACTCCGCAACTAGAAACTCCGCAACAGGAGACTCTACAACTAGAAACTCCACAACTAGAAACTCCAAAACTAGAAACTCCACAACTAGAAACTTCACAACTAGAAACTCCGCAACTAGAGACTCCACAACTGGAAACTCCACAACTTGAACCTCCACAACTAGAAACTCCACAACTAGAAACTCCACAACTACAGACTCCACAACTAGAAACTCCACAACTACAAACTCCACAAATACAGACTCGGTAACTAGAAATTCCATATCTAGAAACTCCACAACTAGAAACTGCAAAACTAGAGACTTCACAACTAAAAACTCAACAACTAGAAACTCCACAACTAAAAACTCCACAACTGGAAACTCCACAACTTGACACTCCGCAACTTGAAACTTCACAACTGTAAACTCCACAACTAGATACTCCACAACTGTAAAATCCACAGCTAGAAACTCCACAACTAGACTCCACAACTTGAAACTCCACAACGAGAGACTCCGCAACTAGAAACTCCACAACTAGAGACTCCGCAACTCCAACACTAGAAACTCCACAACTGGAAACTCCACAACTAGATACTCCGCAACTAGAAACTCCACAACTAGAGACTCCACAACTTGAAACTCCACAACTTTAAACTCCACAACTTGAGACTACACAACTAGAAAGGCCACAACTCAAAACTCCACAACTGGAAACTCCACAATTAGAAACTCCACAACCAGAAACTCCACAACAAGAAAGTCCACAACCAAAAACTCCACAACTGGAAACTCCACAACTAGAAACTCCACAACTAGAGATTCCGCAACTAGAAACTCCACAACCAGAGACTCTGCAACTAGAAACTTCGCAACTAGAAACTCCGCAGCTGGAAACTACACAACTAGAGACTCCTCAACTAGAAACTCCAAAACTAGAAACTCCACAACTTGAAACCTCACAACCTTAGGTTACGCAACTAGAAAATCCACAGCTAGAGATTCCGCAACTAGAAACTCCACAACTAGAAACTCCAAAACTCGAAACTCCACAACTCGAAACTCCACAACTGGAAACTCCACAACAGGACACTCCACAACTAAAAACTCTTCAACTAGAAACTCCAAAATTAGAGACTCCACAACTAGAGAATCTACAAGTAGAGACTCCACAACTAGAAACTCCACAACTGGAAACTCCACAACTTGAGACTCCGCAACTTGAAACTCCACAACTAGAAACTCCGCTAATAAAACTCCGCAACTAGAAACTCCGCAACTAGAAACTCCGCAACTTGAAACTCCACAATCAGAAACTCCACAACCAGAAACTCCACAACTAGAAACTCCACAACTAGAAACTCCGCAACTAGAGACTCACCAACTAGAAACTCCACAACTAGAAACTCCACAACTAGAAACTCCACAACAGGACACTCCACAACTAAAAACTCTTCAACTGGAAACTCCAAAACTAGAGACTCCACAACTAGAGAATCTACAAGTAGAGACTCCACAACTAGAAACTCCACAACTGGAAACTCCACAACTTGAGACTCCGCAACTTGAAACTCCACAACTAGAAACTCCGCTATTAAAACTCCGCAACTAGAAACTCCGCAACTAGAAACTCCGCAACTTGAAACTCCACAATCAGAAACTCCTCAACCAGAAACTCCACAACTAGAAACTCCACAACTAGAAACTCCGCAACTAGAGACTCACCAACTAGAAACTCCACAACTAGAAACTCCACAACTACAAACTCCACAAATACAGACTCGGCAACTAGAAATTCCATATCTAGAAACTCCACAACTAAAAACTGCAAAACTAGAGACTTCTCAACTAGAAACTCAACAACTAGAAACTCCACAACTGGAAACTCCACAACTAGAAACTCCACAACTACAAACCTTACAAATAAAGACTCGGCTACAAGAAATTTCATGTCTAGAAAGTCAACAACTAAAAACTCCAATACTGGAAACTCCACAACTAGAAACTCCACAACTAGAATCTCCACAACTAGAAACTCCACAACTGGAAACTCCACAACTAGACACTCCACAACTAGAAACTCAACAACCAGAAACTCCACAACTAGCAAGTCCACAACTAGAAACTTCAACACTAGAGACTCCGCAACTAGAGACTCCCCAACTAGAAACTCCACAACTAGAAACTCCACAACTAGAGACTCTGCAATTCCACAACTAGAAACTCCACAACTGCAAACTCCACAACTAGATACTCTGCAACTAGAGACTCCACAACTAGAAACTCCACGACTAGAAACTCAACACCGAGAAACTCCACAACTAAAAACTCAACAACTAGAAACTCCACAGCATGAGACTCCGCAACTTGAAACTCCACAACTAGAAACTCCGCAACTAGAAACTCCACAACTAGGAACTCCGCAACTAGAAACTCCACAATTAGAAACTCCACAACTAGAAACTCCACAACTCGAAACTCCACTACTAGATACTCCAAAACAGGAAACTCGACAACTAGAAACTCCACATCTAGAGACTCCACAACTTGAAACTCCACAACTAGAGACTCTGCAACTAGAAACTCCGCAACTAGAGACTCCGCAACTCCAGAACTATAAACTCCACAACTGAAACATCCACAACTAGATACTCCACAACTAGAAAATCCACAACTAGAAACTCCACAACTATAGACTCCACAGCTTGAAACTCCACACGTTTACACTCCACAACTTAAGACTCCACAACTAGAAACTCCACAACTAGAACCTCCCCAACTAGAAACTCCGCAACTAGAAACTCCGCAACAGGAGACTCTACAACTAGAAACTCCACAACTAGAAACTCCAAAACTAGGAACTCCACAATTAAAAACTGCAAAACTAGAGACTTGTCAACTAGAAACTCAACAACTAGAAACTCCACAACTGGAAACTCCACAACTACAAACTCCACAACTACAAACTCTACAAATAAAGACTCGGCTACAAGAAATTTCATGTCTAGAAAGTCCACAACTAGAAACTCCACAACTAGAAACTCTGCAACTAGAGACTCCACAACTAGAAACTCCACAACTAGAAACTCCACAACTACAAACTCCACAAATAACGCTCGGCTACAAGAAATTTCATGTCTAGAAAGTCCACAACTTAAAACTTCACAACTGGAAACTCCACAACTAGAAACTCCACAACTAGAAACTCCACAACTACAGACTCCGCAACTAGAAACTCCAAGACCAGAGACTCTGCAACTAGAAACTCCGCAGCTAGAAACTCCACAACTCGAAACTCTACAACTGGAAACTTCACAACTAGACACTCCACAACTAGAAACTCCACAACCAGAAACTCCACAACTTGAAACTTCACAACTAGAAACTCCACAACCAGAAACTCCGCAACTAGAAACTCCACAACTAGAAACTCCACAACTAGAAACTCTGCAACTAGATACTCCACAACTAGAAACTCCACAACTAGAAACTCCACAACTACAAACTCCACAAATCGAGACTCGGCTACAAGAAATTTCATGTCTAGAAAGTCCACAACTAAAAACTTCACAACTGGAAACTCCACAACTAGAAACTCCACAAATAGAAACTCCACAACTAGGGACTCCGCAACTAGAAACTCCACAACCAGAGACTCTGCAACTAGAAACTCCGCAGCTAGAAACTTCACAACTCGAAACTCCACAACTGGAAACTCCACAACCAGACACTCCACAACTAGAAACTCCACAACTGCAAACTTCACAACTAGAAACTCCACAACTAGAGACTCCACAACTAGAGACTCCACAACTAGAAACTCCACAACTAGAAACTCCACAACTAGAAACTCTGCAACTAGAGACTCCACAACTAGAAACTCCACAACTAGAAACTCCACAACTACAATCTCTACAAAAAAAGACTCGGCTAAAAGAAATTTCATGTCTAGAAAGTCCACAACTAGAAACGACACAACTAGAAACTCCACAACTAGAAACTCTACAAATAAAGACTCGGCTACAAGAAATTTTATGTCTAGAAAGTCCACAACTAGAAACTCCACAACTAGAAACTCTGCAACTAGAGACTCCACAACTAGAAACTCCACAACTAGAAACTCCACAACTACAAACTCCACAAATAGAGACTCGGCTACAAGAAATTTCATGTCTAGAAAGTCCACAACTAAAAACTTCACAACTGGAAACTCCACAACTAGAAACTCCACAACTAGAAACTCCACAACCGAAGACTCCGCAACTAGAAACTCCACAACCAGAGACTCTGCAACTAGAAACTCCGCAGCTAGAAACTCCACAACTCGAAACTCCACAACTAGAAACTCCGCAACTAGAAACTCCGCAACTAGAAACTCCACAACCAGAGACTCTGCAACTAGAAACTCCGCAACTAGAAACTCCGCAGCTAGAAACTACACAACTAGAGACTCCACAACTAGAAACTTCACGACTAGAAACTCCACAACTAGACACTCCACAACTAAAAACTCTTCAACTAGAAACTCCTATACTAGAGACTCCGCAACTGGAGAATCTACAACTATAGACTTCAAGCTAGAAACTAAACAACTAGAAACTTCACAACTAAAAACTCAACAACTAGAAACTCCACAGCATGACACTCCGCAACTTGAAACTCCACACCTAGAAACTCCGCAACTAGAAACTCCACAACTAGGAACTCCGGAACTAGAAACTCCACAACTAGAAACTCCACAACTCGAAACTCCACTACTACATACTCCACAACTGGAAACTCGACTACTAGATACTCCACATCTAGAGACTCCACAACTGAAAAATCCACAACTAGATACTCCACAACTAGAAAATCTACAACTAGAAACTCCACAACTATAGACTCAACAGCTTGAAACTCAACACGTTTAAACTCCACAACTTAAGACTCCACAAATAGAAACTCCACAACTAGAAACTCCCAAACTAGAAACTCCGCAACTAGAAACTCCGCAACAGGAGACTCTACAACTAGAAACTCCACAACTAGAAACTCCAAAACTAGAAACTCCAAAGCTAGAAACTCCACAACTAGAAACTTCACAACTAGAAACTCCGCAACTAGAGACTCCACAACTGGAAACTCCACAACTTGAAACTCCACAACTAGAAACTCCACAACTAGAAACTCCACAACTAGAAACTCCACAACTACATACTCCACAACTAGAAACTCCACAACTACAAACTCCACAAATACAGACTCGGCAACTAGAAATTCCATATCTAGAAACTCCACAACTAGAAACTGCAAAACTAGAGACTTCACAACTAAACACTCAACAACTAGAAACTCCACAACTAAAAACTCCACAACTGGAAACTCCACAACTTGACACTCCGCAACTTGAAACTTCACAACTGTAAACTCCACAACTAGATACTCCACAACTGTAAAATCCACAGCTAGAAACTCCACAACTAGACTCCACAACTTGAAACTCCACAACTAGAGACTCCGCAACTAGAAACTCCACAACTAGAGACTCTGCAACTCCACAACTAGAAACTCCACAACTGGAAACTCCACAACTAGATACTCCGCAACTAGAAACTCCACAACTAGAGACTCCACAACTTGAAACTCCACAACTTTAAACTCCACAACTTGAGACTACACAACTAGAAAGTCCACAACTCAAAACTCCACAACTGGAAACTCCACAATTAGAAACTCCACAACCAGAAACTCCACAACTAGAAAGTCCACAACCAAAAACTCCACAACTGGAAACTCCACAACTAGAAACTCCACAACTAGAGACTCCGCAACTAGAAACTCCACAACCAGAGACTCTGCAACTAGAAACTCCGCAACTAGAAACTCCGCAGCTGGAAACTACACAACTAGAGACTCCTCAACTAGAAACTCCACAACAAGAAACTCCACAACTAGAAACTCCACAACTAGAAACTCCACAACTTGAAACCTCACAACCTTAGGTTACGCAACTAGAAAATCCACAGCTAGAGATTCCGCAACTAGAAACTCCACAACTAGAAACTCCAAAACTCGAAACTCCACAACTCGAAACTCCACAACTGGAAACTCCACAACAGGACACTCCACAACTAAAAACTCTTCAACTAGAAACTCCAAAACTAGAGACTCCACAACTAGAGAATCTACAAGTAGAGACTCCACAACTAGAAACTCCACAACTGGAAACTCCACAACTTGAGACTCCGCAACTTGAAACTCCACAACTAGAAACTCCGCTAATAAAACTCCGCAACTAGAAACTCCGCAACTAGAAACTCCGCAACTTGAAACTCCACAATCAGAAACTCCACAACCAGAAACTCCACAACTAGAAACTCCACAACTAGAAACTCCGCAACTAGAGACTCACCAACTAGAAACTCCACAACTAGAAACTCCACAACTACAAACTCCACAAATACAGACTCGGCAACTAGAAATTCCATATCTAGAAACTCCACAACTAAAAACTGCAAAACTAGAGACTTCTCAACTAGAAACTCAACAACTAGAAACTCCACAACTGGAAACTCCACAACTAGAAACTCCACAACTACAAACCTTACAAATAAAGACTCGGCTACAAGAAATTTCATGTCTAGAAAGTCCACAACTAAAAACTCCACAACTGGAAACTCCACAACTAGAAACTCCACAACTAGAATCTCCACAACTAGAAACTCCACAACTGGAAACTCCACAACTAGACACTCCACAATTAGAAACTCAACAACCAGAAACTCCACAACTAGAAAGTCCACAACTAGAAACTTCAACACTAGTGACTCCGCAACTAGAAACTCCACAACTAGAAACTCCACAACCAGAGACTCTGCAATTCCACAACTAGAAACTCCACAACTGCAAACTCCACAACTAGATACTCTGCAACTAGAAACTCCGCAACTAGAAACTCCGCAGCTAGAAACTACACAACTAGAGACTCCACAACTAGAAACTCCTGGACTAGAAACTCCACAACTAGACACTCCACAACTAAAAACTCTTCAACTAGAATCTCCACAACTAGAAACTCCACAACCAGAGACTCTTGCAATTCCACAAGTAGAAACTCCACAACTAGAAACTCCGCTAATAAAACTCCGCAACTAGAAACTCCGCAACTAGAAACTCCGCAACTTGAAACTCCACAATCAGAAACTCCACAACCAGAAACTCCACAACTAGAAACTCCACAACTAGAAACTCCGCAACTAGAGACTCACCAACTAGAAACTCCACAACTAGAAACTCCACAACTACAAACTCCACAAATACAGACTCGGCAACTAGAAATTCCATATCTAGAAACTCCACAACTAAAAACTGCAAAACTAGAGACTTCTCAACTAGAAACTCAACAACTAGAAACTCCACAACTGGAAACTCCACAACTAGAAACTCCACAACTACAAACCTTACAAATAAAGACTCGGCTACAAGAAATTTCATGTCTAGAAAGTCCACAACTAAAAACTCCACAACTGGAAACTCCACAACTAGAAACTCCACAACTAGAATCTCCACAACTAGAAACTCCACAACTGGAAACTCCACAACTAGACACTCCACAATTAGAAACTCAACAACCAGAAACTCCACAACTAGAAAGTCCACAACTAGAAACTTCAACACTAGTGACTCCGCAACTAGAAACTCCACAACTAGAAACTCCACAACCAGAGACTCTGCAATTCCACAACTAGAAACTCCACAACTGCAAACTCCACAACTAGATACTCTGCAACTAGAAACTCCGCAACTAGAAACTCCGCAGCTAGAAACTACACAACTAGAGACTCCACAACTAGAAACTCCTGGACTAGAAACTCCACAACTAGACACTCCACAACTAAAAACTCTTCAACTAGAATCTCCACAACTAGAAACTCCACAACCAGAGACTCTTGCAATTCCACAAGTAGAAACTCCACAACTAGAAACTCCGCTAATAAAACTCCGCAACTAGAAACTCCGCAACTAGAAACTCCGCAACTTGAAACTCCACAATCAGAAACTCCACAACCAGAAACTCCACAACTAGAAACTCCACAACTAGAAACTCCGCAACTAGAGACTCACCAACTAGAAACTCCACAACTAGAAACTCCACAACTACAAACTCCACAAATACAGACTCGGCAACTAGAAATTCCATATCTAGAAACTCCACAACTAAAAACTGCAAAACTAGAGACTTCTCAACTAGAAACTCAACAACTAGAAACTCCACAACTGGAAACTCCACAACTAGAAACTCCACAACTACAAACCTTACAAATAAAGACTCGGCTACAAGAAATTTCATGTCTAGAAAGTCCACAACTAAAAACTCCACAACTGGAAACTCCACAACTAGAAACTCCACAACTAGAATCTCCACAACTAGAAACTCCACAACTGGAAACTCCACAACTAGACACTCCACAATTAGAAACTCAACAACCAGAAACTCCACAACTAGAAAGTCCACAACTAGAAACTTCAACACTAGTGACTCCGCAACTAGAAACTCCACAACTAGAAACTCCACAACCAGAGACTCTGCAATTCCACAACTAGAAACTCCACAACTGCAAACTCCACAACTAGATACTCTGCAACTAGAAACTCCGCAACTAGAAACTCCGCAGCTAGAAACTACACAACTAGAGACTCCACAACTAGAAACTCCTGGACTAGAAACTCCACAACTAGACACTCCACAACTAAAAACTCTTCAACTAGAATCTCCACAACTAGAAACTCCACAACCAGAGACTCTTGCAATTCCACAAGTAGAAACTCCACAACTAGATACTCCGCAACTAGAAACTCCGCAACTAGAAACTCCACAACCAGAGACTCTGCAACTAGAAACTCCGCAACTAGAAACTCCGCAGCTAGAAACTACACAACTAGAGACTCCACAGCTAGAAACTTCACGACTAGAAACTCCACAACTAGACACTCCACAACTAAAAACTCTTCAACTAGAAACTCCTATACTAGAGACTCCACAACTAGAGAATCTACAACTAGAGACTTCAAACTAGAAACTCAACAACGAGAAACTCCACAACTAAAAACTCAACAACTAGAAACTCCACAGCATGAGACTCCGCAACTTGAAACTCCACAACTAAAAACTCCACAACTGGAAACTCCACAACTAGACACTCCACAACTAGAAACTCCACAACTAGAAACTCCACAACTAGAAACTCCACAACCAGAGACTCTTGCAATTCCACAAGTAGAAACTCCACAACTAGATACTCCGCAACTAGAAACTCCGCAACTAGAAACTCCACAACCAGAGACTCTGCAACTAGAAACTCCGCAACTAGAAACTCCGCAGCTAGAAACTACACAACTAGAGACTCCACAACTAGAAACTTCACGACTAGAAACTCCACAACTAGACACTCCACAACTAAAAACTCTTCAACTAGAAACTCCTATACTAGAGACTCCACAACTGGAGAATCTACCACTAGAGACTTCAAGCTAGAAACTAAACAACTAGAAACTCCACAACTAAAAACTCAACAACTAGAAACTCCACAGCATGACACTCCGCAACTTGAAACTCCACACCTAGAAACTCCGCAACTATAAACTCCACAACTAGGAACTCCGGAACTAGAAACTCCACAACTAGAAACTCCACAACTCGAAACTCCACTACTACATACTCCACAACTGGAAACTCGACTACTAGATACTCCACATCTAGAGACTCCACAACTGAAAAATCCACAACTAGATACTCCACAACTAGAAAATCCACAACTAGAAACTCCACAACTATAGACTCAACAGCTTGAAACTCAACACGTTTAAACTCCACAACTTAAGACTCCACAAATAGAAACTCCACAACTAGAAACTCCCAAACTAGAAACTCCGCAACTAGAAACTCCGCAACAGGAGACTCTACAACTAGAAACTCCACAACTAGAAACTCCACAACTAGAAACTCCACAACTACAATCTCTACAAATAAAGACTCGGCTACAAGAAATTTCATGTCTAGAAAGTCCACAACTAGAAACGACACAACTAGAAACTCCACAACTAGAAACTCTACAAATAAAGACTCGGCTACAAGAAATTTTATGTCTAGAAAGTCCACAACTAGAAACTCCACAACTAGAAACTCTGCAACTAGAGACTCCACAACTAGAAACTCCACAACTAGAAACTCCACAACTACAAACTCCACAAATAGAGACTCGGCTACAAGAAATTTCATGTCTAGAAAGTCCACAACTAAAAACTTCACAACTGGAAACTCCACAACTAGAAACTCCACAACTAGAAACTCCACAACTAGAGACTCCGCAAATAGAAACTCCACAACCAGAGACTCTGCAACTAGAAACTCCGCAGCTAGAAACTCCACAACTAGAAACCTCACAACTGGAAACTCCACAACTAGACACTCCACAACTAGAAACTCCACAACCAGAAACCCCACAACTTGAAACTTCACAACTTGAAACTTCACAACTAGAAACTCCACAACCAGAAACTCCACAACTAGAAACTCCACAACTAGAAACTCCACAACTAGAAACTCTGCAACTAGAGACTCCTCAACTAGAATCTCCACAACTAGAAACTCCACAACTACAAACTCCACAAATAGAGACTCGGCTACAAGAAATTTCATGTCTAGAAAGTCCACAACTAAAAACTTCACAACTGGAAACTCCACAACTAGAAACTCCACAACTAGAAACTCCACAACCGAAGACTCCGCAACTAGAAACTCCACAACCAGAGACTCTGCAACTAGAAACTCCGCAGCTAGAAACTCCACAACTCGAAACTCCACAACTGGAAACTCCACAACTAGACACTCCACAACTAGAAACTTCAAAACCAGAAACTCCACAACTAGAAACTTCACAACTTGAGACTCCGCAACTAGAAACTCCACAACTAGAAACTCCACAACTAGAAACTCCACAACCAGAGACTGCGATTCCACAACTAAAAACTCCACAACTGCAAACTCCACAACTAGACACTCCGCAACTAGAAACTCCACAACTAGAGACTCCACAACTAGAAACTCCGCAACTAGAAACTCCACAACCAGAGACTCTGCAACTAGAAACTCCGCAACTAGAAACTCCGCAGCTAGAAACTACACAACTAGAGACTCCACAACTAGAAACTTCACGACTAGAAACTCCACAACTAGACACTCCACAACTAAAAACTCTTCAACTAGAAACTCCTATACTAGAGACTCCACAACTGGAGAATCTACAACTATAGACTTCAAGCTAGAAACTAAACAACTAGAAACTTCACAACTAAAAACTCAACAACTAGAAACTCCACAGCATGACACTCCGCAACTTGAAACTCCACACCTAGAAACTCCGCAACTAGAAACTCCACAACTAGGAACTCCGGAACTAGAAACTCCACAACTAGAAACTCCACAACTCGAAACTCCACTACTACATACTCCATAACTGGAAACTCGACTATTAGATACTCCACATCTAGAGACTCCACAACTGAAAAATCCACAACTAGATACTCCACAACTAGAAAATCTACAACTAGAAACTTCACAACTATAGACTCAACAGCTTGAAACTCAACACGTTTAAACTCCACAACTTAAGACTCCACAAATAGAAACTCCACAACTAGAAACTCCCAAACTAGAAACTCCGCAACTAGAAACTCCGCAACAGGAGACTCTACAACTAGAAACTCCACAACTAGAAACTTCAAAACTAGAAACTCCACAACTAGAAACTTCACAACTAGAAACTCCGCAACTAGAGACTCCACAACTGGAAACTCCACAACTTGAAACTCCACAACTAGAAACTCCACAACTAGAAACTCCACAACTAGAAACTCCACAACTACAGACTCCACAACTAGAAACTCCACAACTACAAACTCCACAAATACAGACTCGGCAACTAGAAATTCTATATCTAGAAACTCCACAACTAGAAACTGCAAAACTAGTGACTTCACAACTAAACACTCAACAACTAGAAACTCCACAACTAAAAACTCCACAACTGGAAACTCCACAACTTGACACTCCGCAACTTGAAACTTCACAACTGTAAAATCCACAGCTAGAAACTCCACAACTAGACTCCACAACTTGAAACTCCACAACTAGAGACTCCGCAACTAGAAACTCCACAACTAGAGACTCCGCAACTCCACAACTAGAAACTCCACAACTGGAAACTCCACAACTAGATACTCCGCAACTAGAAACTCCACAACTAGAGACTCCACAACTTGAAACTCCACAACTTTAAACTCCACAACTTGAGACTACACAACTAGAAAGTCCACAACTCAAAACTCCACAACTGGAAACTCCACAATTAGAAACTCCACAACCAGAAACTCCACAACTAGAAAGTCCACAACCAAAAACTCCACAACTGGAAACTCCACAACTAGAAACTCCACAACTAGAGACTCCGCAACTAGAAACTCCACAACCAGAGACTCTGCAACTAGAAACTCCGCAACTAGAAACTCCGCAGCTGGAAACTACACAACTAGAGACTCCTCAACTAGAAACTCCACAACTAGAAACTCCACAACTAGAAACTCCACAACTAGAAACTCCACAACTTGAAACCTCACAACCTTAGGTTACGCAACTAGAAAATCCACAGCTAGAGATTCCGCAACTAGAAACTCCACAACTAGAAACTCCAAAACTCGAAACTCCACAACTCGAAACTCCACAACTGGAAACTCCACAACAGGACACTCCACAACTAAAAACTCTTCAACTAGAAACTCCAAAACTAGAGACTCCACAACTAGAGAATCTACAAGTAGAGACTCCACAACTAGAAACTCCACAACTGGAAATTCCACAACTTGAGACTCCGCAACTTGAAACTCCACAACTAGAAACTCCGCTAATAAAACTCCGCAACTAGAAACTCCGCAACTAGAAACTCCGCAACTTGAAACTCCACAATCAGAAACTCCACAACCAGAAACTCCACAACTAGAAACTCCACAACTAGAAACTCCGCAACTAGAGACTCACCAACTAGAAACTCCACAACTAGAAACTCCACAACTACAAACTCCACAAATACAGACTCGGCAACTAGAAATTCCTATCTAGAAACTCCACAACTAAAAACTGCAAAACTAGAGACTTCTCAACTAGAAACTCAACAACTAGATACTCCACAACTGGAAACTCCACAACTAGAAACTCCACAACTACAAACCTTACAAATAAAGACTCGGCTACAAGAAATTTCATGTCTAGAAAGTCCACAACTAAAAACTCCACAACTGGAAACTCCACAACTAGAAACTCCACAACTAGAATCTCCACAACTAGAAACTCCACAACTGGAAACTCCACAACTAGACACTCCACAATTAGAAACTCAACAACCAGAAACTCCACAACTAGAAAGTCCACAACTAGAAACTTCAACACTAGAGACTCCGCAACTAGAAACTCCACAACTAGAAACTCCACAACCAGAGACTCTGCAATTCCACAACTAGAAACTCCACAACTGCAAACTCCACAACTAGATACTCTGCAACTAGAAACTCCGCAACTAGAAACTCCGCAGCTAGAAACTACACAACTAGAGACTCCACAACTAGAAACTCCTGGACTAGAAACTCCACAACTAGACACTCCACAACTAAAAACTCTTCAACTAGAATCTCCTAAACTTGAGACTCCACAACTAGAGAATCTACAACTAGAGACTTCAAACTAGAAACTCAACAACGAGAAACTCCACAACTAAAAACTCAACAACTAGAAACTCCACAGCATGAGACTCCGCAACTTGAAACTCCACAACTAAAAACTCCACAACTGGAAACTCCACAACTAGACACTCCACAACTAGAAACTCCACAACTAGAAACTCCACAACTAGAAACTCCACAACTAGAAACTCCACAACCAGAGACTCTTGCAATTCCACAACTAGAAACTCCACAACTAGAAACTCCGCAACTAGAAACTCCGCAGCTAGAAACTACACAACTAGACACTCCACAACTAAAAACTCTTCAACTAGAAACTCCTATACTAGAGACTCCACAACTGGAGAATCTACAACTAGAGACTTCAAGCTAGAAACTAAACAACTAGAAACTCCACAACTAAAAACTCAACAACTAGAAACTCCACAGCATGACACTCCGCAACTTGAAACTCCACACCTAGAAACTCCGCAACTATAAACTCCACAACTAGGAACTCCGGAACTAGAAACTCCACAACTAGAAACTCCACAACTCGAAACTCCACTACTACATACTCCACAACTGGAAACTCGACTACTAGATACTCCACATCTAGAGACTCCACAACTGAAAAATCCACAACTAGATACTCCACAACTAGAAAATCCACAACTAGAAACTCCACAACTATAGACTCAACAGCTTGAAACTCAACACGTTTAAACTCCACAACTTAAGACTCCACAAATAGAAACTCCACAACTAGAAACTCCCAAACTAGAAACTCCGCAACTAGAAACTCCGCAACAGGAGACTCTACAACTAGAAACTCCACAACTAGAAACTCCAAAACTAGAAACTCCACAACTAGAAACTTCACAACTAGAAACTCCGCAACTAGAGACTCCACAACTGGAAACTCCACAACTTGAAACTCCACAACTAGAAACTCCACAACTACAGACTCCACAACTAGAAACTCCACAACTACAAACTCTACAAATACAGACTCGGCAACTAGAAATTCCATATCTAGAAACTCCACAACTAGAAACTGCAAAACTAGAGACTTCACAACTAAAAACTCCACAACTGGAAACTCCACAACTTGACACTCCGCAACTTGAAACTTCACAACTGTAAACTCCACAACTAGATACTCCACAACTGGAAAATCCACAGCAAGAAACTCCACAACTAGACTCCACAACTTGAAACTCCACAACTAGAGACTCCGCAACTAGAAACTCCACAACTAGAGACTCCGCAACTCCACAACTAGAAACTCCACAACTAGATACTCCGCAACTAGAAACTCCACAACTAGAGACTCCACAACTTGAAACTCCACAACTTTAAACTCCACAACTAGAAAGTCCACAACTCAAAACTCCACAACTGGAAACTCCACAATTAGAAACTCCACAACCAGAAACTCCACAACTAGAAACTCCACAACCAAAAACTCCACAACTGGAAACTCCACAACTAGAAACTCCACAACTGGAGACTCCGCAACTAGAAACTCCACAACCAGAGACTCTGCAACTAGAAACTCCGCAACTAGAAAGTCCGCAGCTGGAAACTACACAACTAGAGACTCCTCAACTAGAAACTCCACAACTAGAAACTCCACAACTAGAAACTCCACAACTTGAAACCTCACAACCTTAGGTTACGCAACTAGAAAATCCACAGCTAGAGATTCCGCAACTAGAAACTCCACAACTAGAAACACCAAAACTCGAAACTCCACAACTCGAAACTCCACAACTGGAAACTCCACAACAGGACACTCCACAACTTGAGACTCCGCAACTTGAAACTCCACAACTAGAAACTCCGCTAATAAAACTCCGCAACTAGAAACTCCGCAACTAGAAACTCCGCAACTTGAAACTCCACAATCAGAAACTCCACAACCAGAAACTCCACAACTAGAAACTCCACAATTAGAAACTCCGCAACTAGAGACTCACCAACTAGAAACTCCACAACTAGAAACTCCACAACTACAAACTCCACAAATACAGACTCGGCAACTAGAAATTCCATATCTAGAAACTCCACAACTAAAAACTGCAAAACTACAGACTTCTCAACTAGAAACTCAACAACTAGAAACTCCACAACTGGAAACTCCACAACTAGAAACTCCACAACTACAAACCTTACAAATAAAGACTCGGCTACAAGAAATTTCATGTCTAGAAAGTCCACAACTAAAAACTCCACAACTGGAAACTCCACAACTAGAAACTCCACAACTAGAATCTCCACAACTAGAAACTCCACAACTGGAAACTCCACAACTAGACACTCCCCAATTAGAAACTCAACAACCAGAAACTCCACAAATAGAAAGTCCACAACTAGAAACTTCAACACTAGAGACTCCGCAACTAGAGACACCCCAACTAGAAACTCCACAACTAGAAACTCCACAACCAGAGACTCTGCAATTCCACAACTAGTAACTCCACAACTGCAAACTCCACAACTAGATACTCTGCAACTAGAAACTCCGCAACTAGAAACTCCGCAGCTAGAAACTACACAACTAGAGACTCCACAACTAGAAACTCCTGGACTAGAAACTCCACAACTAGACACTCCACAACTAAAAAATCTTCAACTAGAATCTCCTAAACTTGAGACTCCACAACTAGAGAATCTACAACTAGAGACTTCAAACTAGAAACTCAACAACGAGAAACTCCACAACTAAAAAGTCAACAACTAGAAACTCCACAGCATGAGACTCCGCAACTTGAAACTCCACAACTAGAAACTCCGCAACTAGAAACTCCACAACTAGGAACTCCGCAACTAGAAACTCCACAACTAGAAACTCCACAACTAGAAACTCCACAACTCGAAACTCCACTACTAGATACTCCAAAACAGGAAACTCGACAACTATAGACTCCACAGCTTGAAACTCCACACGTTTAAACTCCACAACTAGAGACTCTGCAACTAGAAACTCCACAACTAGAACCTCCCCAACTAGAAACTCCGCAACTAGAAATTCCGCAAAAGGAGACTCTACAACTAGAAACTCCACAACTAGAAACTCCAAAACTAGAAACTCCACAACTAAAAACTGCAAAACTAGAGACTTGTCAACTAGAAACTCAACAACTAGAAACTCCACAACTGGAAACTCCACAACTAGAAACTCCACAACTACAAACTCTACAAATAAAGACTCGGCTACAAGAAATTTCATGTCTAGAAATTCCACAACTAGAAACTCCACAACTAGAAACTCTGCAACTAGAGACTCCATAACTAGAAACTCCACAACTAGAAACTCCACAACTACAAACTCCACAAATAACGCTTGGCTACAAGAAATTTCATGTCTAGAAAGTCCACAACTAAAAACTTCACAACTGGAAACTCCACAACTAGAAACTCCACAACTACAGACTTCGCAACTAGAAACTCCACAACCAAAGACTCTGCAACTAGAAACTCCGCAGCTAGAAACTCCACAACTCGAAACTCCACAACTGGAAACTCCACAACTAGACACTCCACAACTAGAAACTCCACAACTGCAAACTTCACAACTAGATACTCCGCAACTAGAAACTCCACAACTAGAGACTCCACAACTTGAGACTCCACAACTAGAAACTCCACAACTAGAAACTCTGCAACTAGAGACTCCACCACTAGAAACTCCACAACTAGAAACTCCACAACTACAATCTCTACAAATAAAGACTCGGCTACAAGAAATTTCATGTCTAGAAAGTCCACAACTAAAAACTTCACAACTGGAAACTCCACAACTAGAAACTCCACAACTAGAAACTCCACAACTAGAGACTCCGCAAATAGAAACTCCACAACCAGAGACTCTACAACTAGAAACTCCGCAGCTAGAAACTCCACAACTAGAAACTCCACAACTGGAAACTCCACAACTAGACACTCCACAACTAGAAACTCCACAACCAGAAACCCCACAACTTGAAACTTCACAACTTGAAACTTCACAACTAGAAACTCCACAACCAGAAACTCCGCAACTAGAAACTCCACAACTAGAAACTCTGCAACTAGAGACTCCTCAACTAGAAACTCCACAACTAGAAACTCCACAACTACAAACTCCACAAATAGAGACTCGGCTACAAGAAATTTCATGTCTAGAAAGTCCACAACTAAAAACTTCACAACTGGAAACTCCACAACTAGAAACTCCACAACTAGAAACTCCACAACCGAAGACTCCGCAACTAGAAACTCCACAACCAGAGACTCTGCAACTAGAAACTCCGCAGCTAGAAACTCCACAACTCGAAACTCCACAACTGGAAACTCCACAACTAGACACTCCACAACTAGAAACTTCACAACCAGAAACTCCACAACTAGAAACTCCACAACTAGAAACTTCACAACTTGAGACTCCGCAAATAGAAACTCCACAACTAGAAACTCCACAACTAGAAACTCCACAACCAGAGACTCTGCGATTCCACAACTAAAAACTCCACAACTGCAAACTCCACAACTAGACACTCCGCAACTAGAAACTCCACAACTAGAGACTCCACACCTAGAAACTCCGCAACTAGAAACTCCACAACTAGGAACTCCGCAACTAGAAACTCCACAACTAGAAACTCCACAACTCGAAACTCCACTACTACATAATCCACAACTGGAAACTCGACTACTAGATACTTCACATCTAGAGACTCCACAACTGAAAAACCCACAACTAGATACTCCACAACTAAAAAATCCACAACTAGAAACACCAAAACTCGAAACTCCACAACTCGAAACTCCACAACTGGAAACTCCACAACAGGACACTCCACAACTAAAAACTCTTCAACTAGAAACTCCAAAACTAGAGACTCCACAACTAGAGAATCTACAAGTAGAGACTCCACAACTAGAAACTCCACAACTGGAAACTCCACAACTTGAGACTCCGCAACTTGAAACTCCACAACTAGAAACTCCGCTAATAAAACTCCGCAACTAGAAACTCCGCAACTTGAAACTCCACAATCAGAAACTCCACAACCAGAAACTCCACAACTAGAAACTCCACAATTAGAAACTCCGCAACTAGAGACTCACCAACTAGAAACTCCACAACTAGAAACTCCACAACTACAAACTCCACAAATACAGACTCGGCAACTAGAAATTCCATATCTAGAAACTCCACAACTAAAAACTGCAAAACTACAGACTTCTCAACTAGAAACTCAACAACTAGAAACTCCACAACTGGAAACTCCACAACTAGAAACTCCACAACTACAAACCTTACAAATAAAGACTCGGCTACAAGAAATTTCATGTCTAGAAAGTCCACAACTAAAAACTCCACAACTGGAAACTCCACAACTAGAAACTCCACAACTAGAATCTCCACAACTAGAAACTCCACAACTGGAAACTCCACAACTAGACACTCCCCAATTAGAAACTCAACAACCAGAAACTCCACAAATAGAAAGTCCACAACTAGAAACTTCAACACTAGAGACTCCGCAACTAGAGACTCCCCAACTAGAAACTCCACAACTAGAAACTCCACAACCAGAGACTCTGCAATTCCACAACTAGTAACTCCACAACTGCAAACTCCACAACTAGATACTCTGCAACTAGAAACTCCGCAACTAGAAACTCCGCAGCTAGAAACTACACAACTAGAGACTCCACAACTAGAAACTCCTGGACTAGAAACTCCACAACTAGACACTCCACAACTAAAAACTCTTCAACTAGAATCTCCTAAACTTGAGACTCCACAACTAGAGAATCTACAACTAGAGACTTCAAACTAGAAACTCAACAACGAGAAACTCCACAACTAAAAAGTCAACAACTAGAAACTCCACAGCATGAGACTCCGCAACTTGAAACTCCACAACTAGAAACTCCGCAACTAGAAACTCCACAACTAGGAACTCCGCAACTAGAAACTCCACAACTAGAAACTCCACAACTAGAAACTCCACAACTCGAAACTCCACTACTAGATACTCCAAAACAGGAAACTCGACAACTATAGACTCCACAGCTTGAAACTCCACACGTTTAAACTCCACAACTAGAGACTCTGCAACTAGAAACTCCACAACTAGAACCTCCCCAACTAGAAACTCCGCAACTAGAAATTCCGCAAAAGGAGACTCTACAACTAGAAACTCCACAACTAGAAACTCCAAAACTAGAAACTCCACAACTAAAAACTGCAAAACTAGAGACTTGTCAACTAGAAACTCAACAACTAGAAACTCCACAACTGGAAACTCCACAACTAGAAACTCCACAACTACAAACTCTACAAATAAAGACTCGGCTACAAGAAATTTCATGTCTAGAAATTCCACAACTAGAAACTCCACAACTAGAAACTCTGCAACTAGAGACTCCATAACTAGAAACTCCACAACTAGAAACTCCACAACTACAAACTCCACAAATAACGCTTGGCTACAAGAAATTTCATGTCTAGAAAGTCCACAACTAAAAACTTCACAACTGGAAACTCCACAACTAGAAACTCCACAACTACAGACTTCGCAACTAGAAACTCCACAACCAAAGACTCTGCAACTAGAAACTCCGCAGCTAGAAACTCCACAACTCGAAACTCCACAACTGGAAACTCCACAACTAGACACTCCACAACTAGAAACTCCACAACTGCAAACTTCACAACTAGATACTCCGCAACTAGAAACTCCACAACTAGCGACTCCACAACTTGAGACTCCACAACTAGAAACTCCACAACTAGAAACTCTGCAACTAGAGACTCCACCACTAGAAACTCCACAACTAGAAACTCCACAACTACAATCTCTACAAATAAAGACTCGGCTACAAGAAATTTCATGTCTAGAAAGTCCACAACTAAAAACTTCACAACTGGAAACTCCACAACTAGAAACTCCACAACTAGAAACTCCACAACTAGAGACTCCGCAAATAGAAACTCCACAACCAGAGACTCTGCAACTAGAAACTCCGCAGCTAGAAACTCCACAACTAGAAACTCCACAACTGGAAACTCCACAACTAGACACTCCACAACTAGAAACTCCACAACCAGAAACCCCACAACTTGAAACTTCACAACTTGAAACTTCACAACTAGAAACTCCACAACCAGAAACTCCGCAACTAGAAACTCCACAACTAGAAACTCTGCAACTAGAGACTCCTCAACTAGAAACTCCACAACTAGAAACTCCACAACTACAAACTCCACAAATAGAGACTCGGCTACAAGAAATTTCATGTCTAGAAAGTCCACAACTAAAAACTTCACAACTGGAAACTCCACAACTAGAAACTCCACAACTAGAAACTCCACAACCGAAGACTCCGCAACTAGAAACTCCACAACCAGAGACTCTGCAACTAGAAACTCCGCAGCTAGAAACTCCACAACTCGAAACTCCACAACTGGAAACTCCACAACTAGACACTCCACAACTAGAAACTTCACAAACAGAAACTCCACAACTAGAAACTCCACAACTAGAAACTTCACAACTTGAGACTCCGCAAATAGAAACTCCACAACTAGAAACTCCACAACTAGAAACTCCACAACCAGAGACTCTGCGATTCCACAACTAAAAACTCCACAACTGCAAACTCCACAACTAGACACTCCGCAACTAGAAACTCCACAACTAGAGACTCCACACCTAGAAACTCCGCAACTAGAAACTCCACAACTAGGAACTCCGCAACTAGAAACTCCACAACTAGAAACTCCACAACTCGAAACTCCACTACTACATAATCCACAACTGGAAACTCGACTACTAGATACTTCACATCTAGAGACTCCACAACTGAAAAACCCACAACTAGATACTCCACAACTAAAAACTCCACAACTAGAAACACCAAAACTCGAAACTCCACAACTCGAAACTCCACAACTGGAAACTCCACAACAGGACACTCCACAACTAAAAACTCTTCAACTAGAAACTCCAAAACTAGAGACTCCACAACTAGAGAATCTACAAGTAGAGACTCCACAACTAGAAACTCCACAACTGGAAACTCCACAACTTGAGACTCCGCAACTTGAAACTCCACAACTAGAAACTCCGCTAATAAAACTCCGCAACTAGAAACTCCGCAACTTGAAACTCCACAATCAGAAACTCCACAATTAGAAACTCCGCAACTAGAGACTCACCAACTAGAAACTCCACAACTAGAAACTCCACAACTACAAACTCCACAAATACAGACTCGGCAACTAGAAATTCCATATCTAGAAACTCCACAACTAAAAACTGCAAAACTACAGACTTCTCAACTAGAAACTCAACAACTAGAAACTCCACAACTGGAAACTCCACAACTAGAAACTCCACAACTACAAACCTTACAAATAAAGACTCGGCTACAAGAAATTTCATGTCTAGAAAGTCCACAACTAAAAACTCCACAACTGGAAACTCCACAACTAGAAACTCCACAACTAGAATCTCCACAACTAGAAACTCCACAACTGGAAACTCCACAACTAGACACTCCCCAATTAGAAACTCAACAACCAGAAACTCCACAAATAGAAAGTCCACAACTAGAAACTTCAACACTAGAGACTCCGCAACTAGAGACTCCCCAACTAGAAACTCCACAACTAGAAACTCCACAACCAGAGACTCTGCAATTCCACAACTAGTAACTCCACAACTGCAAACTCCACAACTAGATACTCTGCAACTAGAAACTCCGCAACTAGAAACTCCGCAGCTAGAAACTACACAACTAGAGACTCCACAACTAGAAACTCCTGGACTAGAAACTCCACAACTAGACACTCCACAACTAAAAACTCTTCAACTAGAATCTCCTAAACTTGAGACTCCACAACTAGAGAATCTACAACTAGAGACTTCAAACTAGAAACTCAACAACGAGAAACTCCACAACTAAAAAGTCAACAACTAGAAACTCCACAGCATGAGACTCCGCAACTTGAAACTCCACAACTAGAAACTCCGCAACTAGAAACTCCACAACTAGGAACTCCGCAACTAGAAACTCCACAACTAGAAACTCCACAACTAGAAACTCCACAACTCGAAACTCCACTACTAGATACTCCAAAACAGGAAACTCGACAACTATAGACTCCACAGCTTGAAACTCCACACGTTTAAACTCCACAACTAGAGACTCTGCAACTAGAAACTCCACAACTAGAACCTCCCCAACTAGAAACTCCGCAACTAGAAATTCCGCAAAAGGAGACTCTACAACTAGAAACTCCACAACTAGAAACTCCAAAACTAGAAACTCCACAACTAAAAACTGCAAAACTAGAGACTTGTCAACTAGAAACTCAACAACTAGAAACTCCACAACTGGAAACTCCACAACTAGAAACTCCACAACTACAAACTCTACAAATAAAGACTCGGCTACAAGAAATTTCATGTCTAGAAATTCCACAACTAGAAACTCCACAACTAGAAACTCTGCAACTAGAGACTCCATAACTAGAAACTCCACAACTAGAAACTCCACAACTACAAACTCCACAAATAACGCTTGGCTACAAGAAATTTCATGTCTAGAAAGTCCACAACTAAAAACTTCACAACTGGAAACTCCACAACTAGAAACTCCACAACTACAGACTTCGCAACTAGAAACTCCACAACCAAAGACTCTGCAACTAGAAACTCCGCAGCTAGAAACTCCACAACTCGAAACTCCACAACTGGAAACTCCACAACTAGACACTCCACAACTAGAAACTCCACAACTGCAAACTTCACAACTAGATACTCCGCAACTAGAAACTCCACAACTAGCGACTCCACAACTTGAGACTCCACAACTAGAAACTCCACAACTAGAAACTCTGCAACTAGAGACTCCACCACTAGAAACTCCACAACTAGAAACTCCACAACTACAATCTCTACAAATAAAGACTCGGCTACAAGAAATTTCATGTCTAGAAAGTCCACAACTAAAAACTTCACAACTGGAAACTCCACAACTAGAAACTCCACAACTAGAAACTCCACAACTAGAGACTCCGCAAATAGAAACTCCACAACCAGAGACTCTGCAACTAGAAACTCCGCAGCTAGAAACTCCACAACTAGAAACTCCACAACTGGAAACTCCACAACTAGACACTCCACAACTAGAAACTCCACAACCAGAAACCCCACAACTTGAAACTTCACAACTTGAAACTTCACAACTAGAAACTCCACAACCAGAAACTCCGCAACTAGAAACTCCACAACTAGAAACTCTGCAACTAGAGACTCCTCAACTAGAAACTCCACAACTAGAAACTCCACAACTACAAACTCCACAAATAGAGACTCGGCTACAAGAAATTTCATGTCTAGAAAGTCCACAACTAAAAACTTCACAACTGGAAACTCCACAACTAGAAACTCCACAACTAGAAACTCCACAACCGAAGACTCCGCAACTAGAAACTCCACAACCAGAGACTCTGCAACTAGAAACTCCGCAGCTAGAAACTCCACAACTCGAAACTCCACAACTGGAAACTCCACAACTAGACACTCCACAACTAGAAACTTCACAAACAGAAACTCCACAACTAGAAACTCCACAACTAGAAACTTCACAACTTGAGACTCCGCAAATAGAAACTCCACAACTAGAAACTCCACAACTAGAAACTCCACAACCAGAGACTCTGCGATTCCACAACTAAAAACTCCACAACTGCAAACTCCACAACTAGACACTCCGCAACTAGAAACTCCACAACTAGAGACTCCACACCTAGAAACTCCGCAACTAGAAACTCCACAACTAGGAACTCCGCAACTAGAAACTCCACAACTAGAAACTCCACAACTCGAAACTCCACTACTACATAATCCACAACTGGAAACTCGACTACTAGATACTTCACATCTAGAGACTCCACAACTGAAAAACCCACAACTAGATACTCCACAACTAAAAACTCCACAACTAGAAACACCAAAACTCGAAACTCCACAACTCGAAACTCCACAACTGGAAACTCCACAACAGGACACTCCACAACTAAAAACTCTTCAACTAGAAACTCCAAAACTAGAGACTCCACAACTAGAGAATCTACAAGTAGAGACTCCACAACTAGAAACTCCACAACTGGAAACTCCACAACTTGAGACTCCGCAACTTGAAACTCCACAACTAGAAACTCCGCTAATAAAACTCCGCAACTAGAAACTCCGCAACTTGAAACTCCACAATCAGAAACTCCACAACCAGAAACTCCACAACTAGAAACTCCACAATTAGAAACTCCGCAACTAGAGACTCACCAACTAGAAACTCCACAACTAGAAACTCCACAACTACAAACTCCACAAATACAGACTCGGCAACTAGAAATTCCATATCTAGAAACTCCACAACTAAAAACTGCAAAACTAGAGACTTCTCAACTAGAAACTCAACAACTAGAAACTCCACAACTGGAAACTCCACAACTAGAAACTCCACAACTACAAACCTTACAAATAAAGACTCGGCTACAAGAAATTTCATGTCTAGAAAGTCCACAACTAGAAACGACACAACTAGAAACTCCACAACTAGAAACTCTACAAATAAAGACTCGGCTACAAGAAATTTTATGTCTAGAAAGTCCACAACTAGAAACTCCACAACTAGAAACTCTGCAACTAGAGACTCCACAACTAGAAACTCCACAACTAGAAACTCCACAACTACAAACTCCACAAATAGAGACTCGGCTACAAGAAATTTCATGTCTAGAAAGTCCACAACTAAAAACTTCACAACTGGAAACTCCACAACTAGAAACTCCACAACTAGAAACTCCACAACCGAAGACTCCGCAACTAGAAACTCCACAACCAGAGACTCTGCAACTAGAAACTCCGCAGCTAGAAACTCCACAACTCGAAACTCCACAACTAGAAACTCCGCAACTAGAAACTCCGCAACTAGAAACTCCACAACCACAGACTCTGCAACTAGAAACTCCGCAACTAGAAACTCCGCAGCTAGAAACTACACAACTAGAGACTCCACAACTAGAAACTTCGCGACTAGAAACTCCACAACTAGACACTCCACAACTAAAAACTCTTCAACTAGAAACTCCTATACTAGAGACTCCGCAACTGGAGAATCTACAACTATAGACTTCAAGCTAGAAACTAAACAACTAGAAACTTCACAACTAAAAACTCAACAACTAGAAACTCCACAGCATGACACTCCGCAACTTGAAACTCCACACCTAGAAACTCCGCAACTAGAAACTCCACAACTAGGAACTCCGGAACTAGAAACTCCACAACTAGAAACTCCACAACTCGAAACTCCACTACTACATACTCCACAACTGGAAACTCGACTACTAGATACTCCACATCTAGAGACTCCACAACTGAAAAATCCACAACTAGATACTCCACAACTAGAAAATCTACAACTAGAAACTCCACAACTATAGACTCAACAGCTTGAAACTCAACACGTTTAAACTCCACAACTTAAGACTCCACAAATAGAAACTCCACAACTAGAAACTCCCAAACTAGAAACTCCGCAACTAGAAACTCCGCAACAGGAGACTCTACAACTAGAAACTCCACAACTAGAAACTCCAAAACTAGAAACTCCACAACTAGAAACTTCACAACTAGAAACTCCGCAACTAGAGACTCCACAACTGGAAACTCCACAACTTGAAACTCCACAACTAGAAACTCCACAACTAGAAACTCCACAACTAGAAACTCCACAACTACATACTCCACAACTAGAAACGCCACAACTACAAACTCCACAATTACAGACTCGGCAACTAGAAATTCCATATCTAGAAACTCCACAACTAGAAACTGCAAAACTAGAGACTTCACAACTAAACACTCAACAACTAGAAACTCCACAACTAAAAACTCCACAACTGGAAACTCCACAACTTGACACTCCGCAACTTGAAACTTCACAACTGTAAACTCCACAACTAGATACTCCACAACTGTAAAATCCACAGCTAGAAACTCCACAACTAGACTCCACAACTTGAAACTCCACAACTAGAGACTCCGCAACTAGAAACTCCACAACTAGAGACTCCGCAACTCCACAACTAGAAACTCCACAACTGGAAACTCCACAACTAGATACTCCGCAACTAGAAACTCCACAACTAGAGACTCCACAACTTGAAACTCCACAACTTTAAACTCCACAACTTGAGACTACACAACTAGAAAGTCCACAACTCAAAACTCCACAACTGGAAACTCCACAATTAGAAACTCCACAACCAGAAACTCCACAACTAGAAAGTCCACAACCAAAAACTCCACAACTGGAAACTCCACAACTAGAAACTCCACAACTAGAGACTCCGCAACTAGAAACTCCACAACCAGAGACTCTGCAACTAGAAACTCCGCAACTAGAAACTCCGCAGCTGGAAACTACACAACTAGAGACTCCTCAACTAGAAACTCCACAACAAGAAACTCCACAACTAGAAACTCCACAACTAGAAACTCCACAACTTGAAACCTCACAACCTTAGGTTACGCAACTAGAAAATCCACAGCTAGAGATTCCGCAACTAGAAACTCCACAACTAGAAACTCCAAAACTCGAAACTCCACAACTCGAAACTCCACAACTGGAAACTCCACAACAGGACACTCCACAACTAAAAACTCTTCAACTAGAAACTCCAAAACTAGAGACTCCACAACTAGAGAATCTACAAGTAGAGACTCCACAACTAGAAACTCCACAACTGGAAACTCCACAACTTGAGACTCCGCAACTTGAAACTCCACAACTAGAAACTCCGCTAATAAAACTCCGCAACTAGAAACTCCGCAACTAGAAACTCCGCAACTTGAAACTCCACAATCAGAAACTCCACAACCACAAACTCCACAACTAGAAACTCCACAACTAGAAACTCCGCAACTAGAGACTCACCAACTAGAAACTCCACAACTAGAAACTCCACAACAACAAACTCCACAAATACAGACTCGGCAACTAGAAATTCCATATCTAGAAACTCCACAACTAAAAACTGCAAAACTAGAGACTTCTCAACTAGAAACTCAACAACTAGAAACTCCACAACTGGAAACTCCACAACTAGAAACTCCACAACTACAAACCTTACAAATAAAGACTCGGCTACAAGAAATTTCATGTCTAGAAAGTCCACAACTAAAAACTCCACAACTGGAAACTCCACAACTAGAAACTCCACAACTAGAATCTCCACAACTAGAAACTCCACAACTGGAAACTCCACAACTAGACACTCCACAATTAGAAACTCAACAACCAGAAACTCCACAACTAGAAAGTCCACAACTAGAAACTTCAACACTAGTGACTCCGCAACTAGAAACTCCACAACTAGAAACTCCACAACCAGAGACTCTGCAATTCCACAACTAGAAACTCCACAACTGCAAACTCCGCAACTAGATACTCTGCAACTAGAAACTCCGCAACTAGAAACTCCGCAGCTAGAAACTACACAACTAGAGACTCCACAACTAGAAACTCCTGGACTAGAAACTCCACAACTAGACACTCCACAACTAAAAACTCCACAACTAGAAACTCCACAACTAGAAACTCCACAACTAGAAACTCCACAACTAGAAACTCCACAACCAGAGACTCTTGCAATTCCACAAGTAGAAACTCCACAACTAGATACTCCGCAACTAGAAACTCCGCAACTAGAAACTCCACAACCAGAGACTCTGCAACTAGAAACTCCGCAACTAGAAACTCCGCAGCTAGAAACTACACAACTAGAGACTCCACAACTAGAAACTTCACGACTAGAAACTCCACAACTAGACACTCCACAACTAAAAACTCTTCAACTAGAAACTCCTATATTAGAGACTCCACAACTGGAGAATCTACCACTAGAGACTTCAAGCTAGAAACTAAACAACTAGAAACTCCACAACTAAAAACTCAACAACTAGAAACTCCACAGCATGACACTCCGCAACTTGAAACTCCACACCTAGAAACTCCGCAACTATAAACTCCACAACTAGGAACTCCGGAACTAGAAACTCCACAACTAGAAACTCCACAACTCGAAACTCCACTACTACATACTCCACAACTGGAAACTCGACTACTAGATACTCCACATCTAGAGACTCCACAACTGAAAAATCCACAACTAGATACTCCACAACTAGAAAATCCACAACTAGAAACTCCACAACTATAGACTCAACAGCTTGAAACTCAACACGTTTAAACTCCACAACTTAAGACTCCACAAATAGAAACTCCACAACTAGAAACTCCCAAACTAGAAACTCCGCAACTAGAAACTCCGCAACAGGAGACTCTACAACTAGAAACTCCACAACTAGAAACTCCACAACTAGAAACTCCACAACTACAATCTCTACAAATAAAGACTCGGCTACAAGAAATTTCATGTCTAGAAAGTCCACAACTAGAAACGACACAACTAGAAACTCCACAACTAGAAACTCTACAAATAAAGACTCGGCTACAAGAAATTTTATGTCTAGAAAGTCCACAACTAGAAACTCCACAACTAGAAACTCTGCAACTAGAGACTCCACAACTAGAAACTCCACAACTAGAAACTCCACAACTACAAACTCCACAAATAGAGACTCGGCTACAAGAAATTTCATGTCTAGAAAGTCCACAACTAAAAACTTCACAACTGGAAACTCCACAACTAGAAACTCCACAACTAGAAACTCCACAACTAGAGACTCCGCAAATAGAAACTCCACAACCAGAGACTCTGCAACTAGAAACTCCGCAGCTAGAAACTCCACAACTAGAAACCTCACAACTGGAAACTCCACAACTAGACACTCCACAACTAGAAACTCCACAACCAGAAACCCCACAACTTGAAACTTCACAACTTGAAACTTCACAACTAGAAACTCCACAACCAGAAACTCCACAACTAGAAACTCCACAACTAGAAACTCCACAACTAGAAACTCTGCAACTAGAGACTCCTCAAATAGAATCTCCACAACTAGAAACTCCACAACTACAAACTCCACAAATAGAGACTCGGCTACAAGAAATTTCATGTCTAGAAAGTCCACAACTAAAAACTTCACAACTGGAAACTCCACAACTAGAAACTCCACAACTAGAAACTCCACAACCGAAGACTCCGCAACTAGAAACTCCACAACCAGAGACTCTGCAACTAGAAACTCCGCAGCTAGAAACTCCACAACTCGAAACTCCACAACTGGAAACTCCACAACTAGACACTCCACAACTAGAAACTTCAAAACCAGAAACTCCACAACTAGAAACTTCACAACTTGAGACTCCGCAACTAGAAACTCCACAACTAGAAACTCCACAACTAGAAACTCCACAACCAGAGACTGCGATTCCACAACTAAAAACTCCACAACTGCAAACTCCACAACTAGACACTCCGCAACTAGAAACTCCACAACTAGAGACTCCACAACTAGAAACTCCGCAACTAGAAACTCCACAACCAGAGACTCTGCAACTAGAAACTCCGCAACTAGAAACTCTGCAGCTAGAAACTACACAACTAGAGACTCCACAACTAGAAACTTCACGACTAGAAACTCCACAACTAGACACTCCACAACTAAAAACTCTTCAACTAGAAACTCCTATACTAGAGACTCCACAACTGGAGAATCTACAACTATAGACTTCAAGCTAGAAACTAAACAACTAGAAACTTCACAACTAAAAACTCAACAACTAGAAACTCCACAGCATGACACTCCGCAACTTGAAACTCCACACCTAGAAACTCCGCAACTAGAAACTCCACAACTAGGAACTCCGGAACTAGAAACTCCACAACTAGAAACTCCACAACTCGAAACTCCACTACTACATACTCCATAACTGGAAACTCGACTATTAGATACTCCACATCTAGAGACTCCACAACTGAAAAATCCACAACTAGATACTCCACAACTAGAAAATCTACAACTAGAAACTTCACAACTATAGACTCAACAGCTTGAAACTCAACACGTTTAAACTCCACAACTTAAGACTCCACAAATAGAAACTCCACAACTAGAAACTCCCAAACTTGAAACTCCGCAACTAGAAACTCCGCAACAGGAGACTCTACAACTAGAAACTCCACAACTAGAAACTTCAAAACTAGAAACTCCACAACTAGAAACTTCACAACTAGAAACTCCGCAACTAGAGACTCCACAACTGGAAACTCCACAACTTGAAACTCCACAACTAGAAACTCCACAACTAGAAACTCCACAACTAGAAACTCCACAACTACAGACTCCACAACTAGAAACTCCACAACTACAAACTCCACAAATACAGACTCGGCAACTAGAAATTCCATATCTAGAAACTCCACAACTAGAAACTGCAAAACTAGTGACTTCACAACTAAACACTCAACAACTAGAAACTCCACAACTAAAAACTCCACAACTGGAAACTCCACAACTTGACACTCCGCAACTTGAAACTTCACAACTGTAAAATCCACAGCTAGAAACTCCACAACTAGACTCCACAACTTGAAACTCCACAACTAGAGACTCCGCAACTAGAAACTCCACAACTAGAGACTCCGCAACTCCACAACTAGAAACTCCACAACTGGAAACTCCACAACTAGATACTCCGCAACTAGAAACTCCACAACTAGAGACTCCACAACTTGAAACTCCACAACTTTAAACTCCACAACTTGAGACTACACAACTAGAAAGTCCACAACTCAAAACTCCACAACTGGAAACTCCACAATTAGAAACTCCACAACCAGAAACTCCACAACTAGAAAGTCCACAACCAAAAACTCCACAACTGGAAACTCCACTACTAGAAACTCCACAACTAGAGACTCCGCAACTAGAAACTCCACAACCAGAGACTCTGCAACTAGAAACTCCGCAACTAGAAACTCCGCAGCTGGAAACTACACAACTAGAGACTCCTCAACTAGAAACTCCACAACTAGAAACTCCACAACTAGAAACTCCACAACTAGAAACTCCACCACTTGAAACCTCACAACCTTAGGTTACGCAACTAGAAAATCCACAGCTAGAGATTCCGCAACTAGAAACTCCACAACTAGAAACTCCAAAACTCGAAACTCCACAACTCGAAACTCCACAACTGGAAACTCCACAACAGGACACTCCACAACTAAAAACTCTTCAACTAGAAACTCCAAAACTAGAGACTCCACAACTAGAGAATCTACAAGTAGAGACTCCACAACTAGAAACTCCACAACTGGAAATTCCACAACTTGAGACTCCGCAACTTGAAACTCCACAACTAGAAACTCCGCTAATAAAACTCCGCAACTAGAAACTCCGCAACTAGAAACTCCGCAACTTGAAACTCCACAATCAGAAACTCCACAACCAGAAACTCCACAACTAGAAACTCCACAACTAGAAACTCCGCAACTAGAGACTCACCAACTAGAAACTCCACAACTAGAAACTCCACAACTACAAACTCCACAAATACAGACTCGGCAACTAGAAATTCCATATCTAGAAACTCCACAACTAAAAACTGCAAAACTAGAGACTTCTCAACTAGAAACTCAACAACTAGAAACTCCACAACTGGAAACTCCACAACTAGAAACTCCACAACTACAAACCTTACAAATAAAGACTCGGCTACAAGAAATTTCATGTCTAGAAAGTCCACAACTAAAAACTCCACAACTGGAAACTCCACAACTAGAAACTCCACAACTAGAATCTCCACAACTAGAAACTCCACAACTGGAAACTCCACAACTAGACACTCCACAATTAGAAACTCAACAACCAGAAACTCCACAACTAGAAAGTCCACAACTAGAAACTTCAACACTAGAGACTCCGCAACTAGAAACTCCACAACTAGAAACTCCACAACCAGAGACTCTGCAATTCCACAACTAGAAACTCCACAACTGCAAACTCCACAACTAGATACTCTGCAACTAGAAACTCCGCAACTAGAAACTCCGCAGCTAGAAACTACACAACTAGAGACTCCACAACTAGAAACTCCTGGACTAGAAACTCCACAACTAGACACTCCACAACTAAAAACTCTTCAACTAGAATCTCCTAAACTTGAGACTCCACAACTAGAGAATCTACAACTAGAGACTTCAAACTAGAAACTCAACAACGAGAAACTCCACAACTAAAAACTCAACAACTAGAAACTCCACAGCATGAGACTCCGCAACTTGAAACTCCACAACTAAAAACTCCACAACTGGAAACTCCACAACTAGACACTCCACAACTAGAAACTCCACAACTAGAAACTCCACAACTAGAAACTCCACAACTAGAAACTCCACAACCAGAGACTCTTGCAATTCCACAACTAGAAACTCCACAACTAGATACTCCGCAACTAGAAACTCCGCAACTAGAAACTCCACAACCAGAGACTCTGCAACTAGAAACTCCGCAACTAGAAACTCCGCAGCTAGAAACTACACAACTAGACACTCCACAACTAAAAACTCTTCAACTAGAAACTCCTATACTAGAGACTCCACAACTGGAGAATCTACAACTAGAGACTTCAAGCTAGAAACTAAACAACTAGAAACTCCACAACTAAAAACTCAACAACTAGAAACTCCACAGCATGACACTCCGCAACTTGAAACTCCACACCTAGAAAC
This sequence comes from Rhipicephalus microplus, assembly GCF_043290135.1. Taxonomy (NCBI): domain Eukaryota; kingdom Metazoa; phylum Arthropoda; class Arachnida; order Ixodida; family Ixodidae; genus Rhipicephalus; species Rhipicephalus microplus. Next base: position 41,557,412 of record NW_027464586.1, read on the forward strand.
TCCGCAACTATAAACTCCACAACTAGGAACTCCGGAACTAGAAACTCCACAACTAGAAACTCCACAACTCGAAACTCCACTACTACATACTCCACAACTGGAAACTCGACTACTAGATACTCCACATCTAGAGACTCCACAACTGAAAAATCCACAACTAGATACTCCACAACTAGAAAATCCACAACTAGAAACTCCACAACTATAGACTCAACAGCTTGAAACTCAACACGTTTAAACTCCACAACTTAAGACTCCACAAATAGAAACTCCACAACTAGAAACTCCCAAACTAGAAACTCCGCAACTAGAAACTCCGCAACAGGAGACTCTACAACTAGAAACTCCACAACTAGAAACTCCAAAACTAGAAACTCCACAACTAGAAACTTCACAACTAGAAACTCCGCAACTAGAGACTCCACAACTGGAAACTCCACAACTTGAAACTCCACAACTAGAAACTCCACAACTACAGACTCCACAACTAGAAACTCCACAACTACAAACTCCACAAATACAGACTCGGCAACTAGAAATTCCATATCTAGAAACTCCACAACTAGAAACTGCAAAACTAGAGACTTCACAACTAAAAACTCAACAACTAGAAACTCCACAACTAAAAACTCCACAACTGGAAACTCCACAACTTGACACTCCGCAACTTGAAACTTCACAACTGTAAACTCCACAACTAGATACTCCACAACTGGAAAATCCACAGCAAGAAACTCCACAACTAGACTCCACAACTTGAAACTCCACAACTAGAGACTCCGCAACTAGAAACTCCACAACTAGAGACTCCGCAACTCCACAACTAGAAACTCCACAACTAGATACTCCGCAACTAGAAACTCCACAACTAGAGACTCCACAACTTGAAACTCCACAACTTTAAACTCCACAACTAGAAAGTCCACAACTCAAAACTCCACAACTGGAAACTCCACAATTAGAAACTCCACAACCAGAAACTCCACAACTAGAAACTCCACAACCAAAAACTCCACAACTGGAAACTCCACAACTAGAAACTCCACAACTGGAGACTCCGCAACTAGAAACTCCACAACCAGAGACTCTGCAACTAGAAACTCCGCAACTAGAAAGTCCGCAGCTGGAAACTACACAACTAGAGACTCCTCAACTAGAAACTCCACAACTAGAAACTCCACAACTAGAAACTCCACAACTTGAAACCTCACAACCTTAGGTTACGCAACTAGAAAATCCACAGCTAGAGATTCCGCAACTAGAAACTCGACAACTAGAAACACCAAAACTCGAAACTCCACAACTCGAAACTCCACAACTGGAAACTCCACAACAGGACACTCCACAACTTGAGACTCCGCAACTTGAAACTCCACAACTAGAAACTCCGCTAATAAAACTCCGCAACTAGAAACTCCGCAACTAGAAACTCCGCAACTTGAAACTCCACAATCAGAAACTCCACAACCAGAAACTCCACAACTAGAAACTCCACAATTAGAAACTCCGCAACTAGAGACTCACCAACTAGAAACTCCACAACTAGAAACTCCACAACTACAAACTCCACAAATACAGACTCGGCAACTAGAAATTCCATATCTAGAAACTCCACAACTAAAAACTGCAAAACTACAGACTTCTCAACTAGAAACTCAACAACTAGAAACTCCACAACTGGAAACTCCACAACTAGAAACTCCACAACTACAAACCTTACAAATAAAGACTCGGCTACAAGAAATTTCATGTCTAGAAAGTCCACAACTAAAAACTCCACAACTGGAAACTCCACAACTAGAAACTCCACAACTAGAATCTCCACAACTAGAAACTCCACAACTGGAAACTCCACAACTAGACACTCCCCAATTAGAAACTCAACAACCAGAAACTCCACAAATAGAAAGTCCACAACTAGAAACTTCAACACTAGAGACTCCGCAACTAGAGACTCCCCAACTAGAAACTCCACAACTAGAAACTCCACAACCAGAGACTCTGCAATTCCACAACTAGTAACTCCACAACTGCAAACTCCACAACTAGATACTCTGCAACTAGAAACTCCGCAACTAGAAACTCCGCAGCTAGAAACTACACAACTAGAGACTCCACAACTAGAAACTCCTGGACTAGAAACTCCACAACTAGACACTCCACAACTAAAAACTCTTCAACTAGAATCTCCTAAACTTGAGACTCCACAACTAGAGAATCTACAACTAGAGACTTCAAACTAGAAACTCAACAACGAGAAACTCCACAACTAAAAAGTCAACAACTAGAAACTCCACAGCATGAGACTCCGCAACTTGAAACTCCACAACTAGAAACTCCGCAACTAGAAACTCCACAACTAGGAACTCCGCAACTAGAAACTCCACAACTAGAAACTCCACAACTAGAAACTCCACAACTCGAAACTCCACTACTAGATACTCCAAAACAGGAAACTCGACAACTATAGACTCCACAGCTTGAAACTCCACACGTTTAAACTCCACAACTAGAGACTCTGCAACTAGAAACTCCACAACTAGAACCTCCCCAACTAGAAACTCCGCAACTAGAAATTCCGCAAAAGGAGACTCTACAACTAGAAACTCCACAACTAGAAACTCCAAAACTAGAAACTCCACAACTAAAAACTGCAAAACTAGAGACTTGTCAACTAGAAACTCAACAACTAGAAACTCCACAACTGGAAACTCCACAACTAGAAACTCCACAACTACAAACTCTACAAATAAAGACTCGGCTACAAGAAATTTCATGTCTAGAAATTCCACAACTAGAAACTCCACAACTAGAAACTCTGCAACTAGAGACTCCATAACTAGAAACTCCACAACTAGAAACTCCACAACTACAAACTCCACAAATAACGCTTGGCTACAAGAAATTTCATGTCTAGAAAGTCCACAACTAAAAACTTCACAACTGGAAACTCCACAACTAGAAACTCCACAACTACAGACTTCGCAACTAGAAACTCCACAACCAAAGACTCTGCAACTAGAAACTCCGCAGCTAGAAACTCCACAACTCGAAACTCCACAACTGGAAACTCCACAACTAGACACTCCACAACTAGAAACTCCACAACTGCAAACTTCACAACTAGATACTCCGCAACTAGAAACTCCACAACTAGAGACTCCACAACTTGAGACTCCACAACTAGAAACTCCACAACTAGAAACTCTGCAACTAGAGACTCCACCACTAGAAACTCCACAACTAGAAACTCCACAACTACAATCTCTACAAATAAAGACTCGGCTACAAGAAATTTCATGTCTAGAAAGTCCACAACTAAAAACTTCACAACTGGAAACTCCACAACTAGAAACTCCACAACTAGAAACTCCACAACTAGAGACTCCGCAAATAGAAACTCCACAACCAGAGACTCTGCAACTAGAAACTCCGCAGCTAGAAACTCCACAACTAGAAACTCCACAACTGGAAACTCCACAACTAGACACTCCACAACTAGAAACTCCACAACCAGAAACCCCACAACTTGAAACTTCACAACTTGAAACTTCACAACTAGAAACTCCACAACAAGAAACTCCGCAACTAGAAACTCCACAACTAGAAACTCTGCAACTAGAGACTCCTCAACTAGAAACTCCACAACTAGAAACTCCACAACTACAAACTCCACAAATAGAGACTCGGCTACAAGAAATTTCATGTCTAGAAAGTCCACAACTAAAAACTTCACAACTGGAAACTCCACAACTAGAAACTCCACAACTAGAAACTCCACAACCGAAGACTCCGCAACTAGAAACTCCACAACTAGAAACTCCGCAACTAGAAACTCCGCAGCTAGAAACTACACAACTAGAGACTCCACAACTAGAAACTCCTGGACTAGAAACTCCACAACTAGACACTCCACAACTAAAAACTCTTCAACTAGAATCTCCTAAACTTGAGACTCCACAACTAGAGAATCTACAACTAGAGACTTCCAACTAGAAACTAAACAACGAGAAACTCCACAACTTAAAAGTCAACAACTAGAAAGTCCACAGCATGAGACTCCGCAACTTGAAACTCCACAACTAGAAACTCCGCAACTAGAAACTCCACAACTAGGAACTCCGCAACTAGAAACTCCACAACTAGAAACTCCACAACTAGAAACTCCACAACTCGAAACTCCACTACTAGATACTCCAAAACAGAAAACTCGACAACTATAGACTCCACAGCTTGAAACTCAACACGTTTAAACTCCACAACTAGAGACTCTGCAACTAGAAACTCCACAACTAGAACCTCCCCAACTAGAAACTCCGCAACTAGAAATTCCGCAAAAGGAGACTCTACAACTAGAAACTCCACAACTAGAAACTCCAAAACTAGAAACTCCACAACTAAAAACTGCAAAACTAGAGACTTGTCAACTAGAAACTCAACAACTAGAAACTCCACAACTGGAAACTCCACAACTAGAAACTCCACAACTACAAACTCTACAAATAAAGACTCGGCTACAAGAAATTTCATGTCTAGAAAGTCCACAACTAGAAACTCCACAACTAGAAACTCTGCAACTAGAGACTCCATAACTAGAAACTCCACAACTACAAACTCCACAAATAACGCTTGGCTACAAGAAATTTCATGTCTAGAAAGTCCACAACTAAAAACTTCACAACTGGAAACTCCACAACTAGAAACTCCACAACTACAGACTCCGCAACTAGAAACTCCACAACCAAAGACTCTGCAACTAGAAACTCCGCAGCTAGAAACTCCACAACTCGAAACTCCACAACTGGAAACTCCACAACTAGACACTCCACAACTAGAAACTCCACAACCAGAAACTCCACAACTTGAAACTTCACAACTAGAAACTCCACAACCAGAAACTCCGCAACTAGAAACTCCACAACTAGAAACTCCACAACTAGAAACTCTGCAACTAGATACTCCACAACTAGAAACTCCACAACTAGAAACTCCAGAACTACAAACTCCACAAATCGAGACTCGGCTACAAGAAATTTCATGTCTAGAAAGTCCACAACTAAAAACTTCACAACTGGAAACTCCACAACAAGAAACTCCACAAATAGAAACTCCACAACTAGGGACTCCGCAACTAGAAATTCCACAACCAGAGACTCTGCAACTAGAAACTCCGCAGCTAGAAACTCCACAACTCGAAACTCCACAACTGGAAACTCCACAACTAGACACTCCACAACTAGAAACTTCACAACCAGAAACTCCACAACTAGAAACTCCACAACTAGAAACTTCACAACTTGAGACTCCGCAACTAGAAACTCCACAACTAGAAACTCCACAACTAGAAACTCCACAACCAGAGACTCTGCGATTCCACAACTAAAAACTCCACAACTGCAAACTCCACAACTAGATACTCCGCAACTAGAAACTCCACAACTAGAGACTCCACAACTTGAGACTCCACAACTAGAAACTCCACAACTAGAAACTCTGCAACTAGAGACTCCACCACTAGAAACTCCACAACTAGAAACTCCACAACTACAATCTCTACAAATAAAGACTCGGCTACAAGAAATTTCATGTCTAGAAAGTCCACAACTAAAAACTTCACAACTGGAAACTCCACAACTAGAAACTCCACAACTAGAAACTCCACAACTAGAGACTCCGCAAATAGAAACTCCACAACCAGAGACTCTGCAACTAGAAACTTCACAAGTAGAAACTCCACAACCAGAAACTCCGCAACTAGAAACTCCACAACTAGAAACTCTGCAACTAGAGACTCCTCAACTAGAAACTCCACAACTAAAAACTCCACAACTACAAACTCCACAAATAGAGACTCGGCTACAAGAAATTTCATGTCTAGAAAGTCCACAACTAAAAACTTCACAACTGGAAACTCCACAACTAGAAACTCCACAACCAGAAACTCCAGAACCGAAGACTCCGCAACTAGAAACTCCACAACCAGAGACTCTGCAACTAGAAACTCCGCAGCTAGAAACTCCACAACTCGAAACTCCACAACTGGAAACTCCACAACTAGACACTCCACAACTAGAAACTTCACAACCAGAAACTCCACAACTAGAAACTCCACAACTAGAAACTTCACAACTTGAGACTCCGCAACTAGAAACTCCACAACTAGAAACTCCACAACTAGAAACTCCACAACCAGAGACTCTGCGATTCCACAACTAAAAACTCCACAACTGCAAACTCCACAACTAGACACTCCGCAACTAGAAACTCCACAACTAGAGACTCCACACCTAGAAACTCCGCAACTAGAGACTCCTCAACTAGAAACTCCACAACAAGAAACTCCACAACTAGAAACTCCACAACTAGAAACTCCACAACTTGAAACCTCACAACCTTAGGTTACGCAACTAGAAAATCCACAGCTAGAGATTCCGCAACTAGAAACTCCACAACTAGAAACTCCAAAACTCGAAACTTCACAACTCGAAACTCCACAACTGGAAACTCCACAACAGGACACTCCACAACTAAAAACTCTTCAACTAGAAACTCCAAAACTAGAGACTCCACAACTAGAGAATCTACAAGTAGAGACTCCACAACTAGAAACTCCACAACTGGAAACTCCACAACTTGAGACTCCGCAACTTGAAACTCCACAACTAGAAACTCCGCTAATAAAACTCCGCAACTAGAAACTCCGCAACTAGAAACTCCGCAACTTGAAACTCCACAATCAGAAACTCCACAACCAGAAACTCCACAACTAGAAACTCCACAACTAGAAACTCCGCAACTAGAGACTCACCAACTAGAAACTCCACAACTAGAAACTCCACAACTACAAACTCCACAAATACAGACTCGGCAACTAGAAATTCCATATCTAGAAACTCCACAACTAAAAACTGCAAAACTAGAGACTTCTCAACTAGAAACTCAACAACTAGAAACTCCACAACTGGAAACTCCACAACTAGAAACTCCACAACTACAAACCTTACAAATAAAGACTCGGCTACAAGAAATTTCATGTCTAGAAAGTCCACAACTAAAAACTCCACAACTGGAAACTCCACAACTAGAAACTCCACAACTAGAATCTCCACAACTAGAAACTCCACAACTGGAAACTCCACAACTAGACACTCCACAATTAGAAACTCAACAACCAGAAACTCCACAACTAGAAAGTCCACAACTAGAAACTTCAACACTAGTGACTCCGCAACTAGAAACTCCACAACTAGAAACTCCACAACCAGAGACTCTGCAATTCTACAACTAGAAACTCCACAACTGCAAACTCCACAACTAGATACTCTGCAACTAGAAACTCCGCAACTAGAAACTCCGCAGCTAGAAACTACACAACTAGAGACTCCACAACTAGAAACTCCTGGACTAGAAACTCCACAACTAGACACTCCACAACTAAAAACTCTTCAACTAGAATCTCCTAAACTTGAGACTCCACAACTAGAGAATCTACAACTAGAGACTTCAAACTAGAAACTCAACAACGAGAAACTCCACAACTAAAAACTCAACAACTAGAAACTCCACAGCATGAGACTCCGCAACTTGAAACTCCACAACTAAAAACTCCACAACTGGAAACTCCACAACTAGACACTCCACAACTAGAAACTCCACAACTAGAAACTCCACAACTAGAAACTCCACAACTAGAAACTCCACAACCAGAGACTCTTGCAATTCCACAACTAGAAACTCCACAACTAGATACTCCGCAACTAGAAACTCCGCAACTAGAAACTCCACAACCAGAGACTCTGCAACTAGAAACTCCGCAACTAGAAACTCCGCAGCTAGAAACTACACAACTAGAGACTCCACAACTAGAAACTTCACGACTAGAAACTCCACAACTAGACACTCCACAACTAAAAACTCTTCAACTAGAAACTCCTATACTAGAGACTCCACAACTGGAGAATCTACAACTAGAGACTTCAAGCTAGAAACTAAACAACTAGAAACTCCACAACTAAAAACTCAACAACTAGAAACTCCACAGCATGACACTCCGCAACTTGAAACTCCACACCTAGAAACTCCGCAACTATAAACTCCACAACTAGGAACTCCGGAACTAGAAACTCCACAACTAGAAACTCCACAACTCGAAACTCCACTACTACATACTCCACAACTGGAAACTCGACTACTAGATACTCCACATCTAGAGACTCCACAACTGAAAAATCCACAACTAGATACTCCACAACTAGAAAATCCACAACTAGAAACTCCACAACTATAGACTCAACAGCTTGAAACTCAACACGTTTAAACTCCACAACTTAAGACTCCACTAATAGAAACTCCACAACTAGAAACTCCCAAACTAGAAACTCCGCAACTAGAAACTCCGCAACAGGAGACTCTACAACTAGAAACTCCACAACTAGAAACTCCACAACTAGAAACTCCACAACTACAATCTCTACAAATAAAGACTCGGCTACAAGAAATTTCATGTCTAGAAAGTCCACAACTAGAAACGACACAACTAGAAACTCCACAACTAGAAACTCTACAAATAAAGACTCGGCTACAAGAAATTTTATGTCTAGAAAGTCCACAACTAGAAACTCCACAACTAGAAACTCTGCAACTAGAGACTCCACAACTAGAAACTCCACAACTAGAAACTCCACAACTACAAACTCCACAAATAGAGACTCGGCTACAAGAAATTTCATGTCTAGAAAGTCCACAACTAAAAACTTCACAACTGGAAACTCCACAACTAGAAACTCCACAACTAGAAACTCCACAACTAGAGACTCCGCAAATAGAAACTCCACAACCAGAGACTCTGCAACTAGAAACTCCGCAGCTAGAAACTCCACAACTAGAAACCTCACAACTGGAAACTCCACAACTAGACACTCCACAACTAGAAACTCCACAACCAGAAACCCCACAACTTGAAACTTCACAACTTGAAACTTCACAACTAGAAACTCCACAACCAGAAACTCCACAACTAGAAACTCCACAACTAGAAACTCCACAACTAGAAACTCTGCAACTAGAGACTCCTCAACTAGAATCTCCACAACTAGAAACTCCACAACTACAAACTCCACAAATAGAGACTCGGCTACAAGAAATTTCATGTCTAGAAAGTCCACAACTAAAAACTTCACAACTGGAAACTCCACAACTAGAAACTCCACAACTAGAAACTCCACAACCGAAGACTCCGCAACTAGAAACTCCACAACCAGAGACTCTGCAACTAGAAACTCCGCAGCTAGAAACTCCACAACTCGAAACTCCACAACTGGAAACTCCACAACTAGACACTCCACAACTAGAAACTTCAAAACCAGAAACTCCACAACTAGAAACTTCACAACTTGAGACTCCGCAACTAGAAACTCCACAACTAGAAACTCCACAACTAGAAACTCCACAACCAGAGACTGCGATTCCACAACTAAAAACTCCACAACTGCAAACTCCACAACTAGACACTCCGCAACTAGAAACTCCACAACTAGAGACTCCACAACTAGAAACTCCGCAACTAGAAACTCCACAACCAGAGACTCTGCAACTAGAAACTCCGCAACTAGAAACTCCGCAGCTAGAAACTACACAACTAGAGACTCCACAACTAGAAACTTCACGACTAGAAACTCCACAACTAGACACTCCACAACTAAAAACTCTTCAACTAGAAACTCCTATACTAGAGACTCCACAACTGGAGAATCTACAACTATAGACTTCAAGCTAGAAACTAAACAACTAGAAACTTCACAACTAAAAACTCAACAACTAGAAACTCCACAGCATGACACTCCGCAACTTGAAACTCCACACCTAGAAACTCCGCAACTAGAAACTCCACAACTAGGAACTCCGGAACTAGAAACTCCACAACTAGAAACTCCACAACTCGAAACTCCACTACTACATACTCCATAACTGGAAACTCGACTATTAGATACTCCACATCTAGAGACTCCACAACTGAAAAATCCACAACTAGATACTCCACAACTAGAAAATCTACAACTAGAAACTTCACAACTATAGACTCAACAGCTTGAAACTCAACACGTTTAAACTCCACAACTTAAGACTCCACAAATAGAAACTCCACAACTAGAAACTCCCAAACTAGAAACTCCGCAACTAGAAACTCCGCAACAGGAGACTCTACAACTAGAAACTCCACAACTAGAAACTTCAAAACTAGAAACTCCACAACTAGAAACTTCACAACTAGAAACTCCGCAACTAGAGACTCCACAACTGGAAACTCCACAACTTGAAACTCCACAACTAGAAACTCCACAACTAGAAACTCCACAACTAGAAACTCCACAACTACAGACTCCACAACTAGAAACTCCACAACTACAAACTCCACAAATATAGACTCGGCAACTAGAAATTCCATATCTAGAAACTCCACAACTAGAAACTGCAAAACTAGTGAATTCACAACTAAACACTCAACAACTAGAAACTCCACAACTAAAAACTCCACAACTGGAAACTCCACAACTTGACACTCCGCAACTTGAAACTTCACAACTGTAAAATCCACAGCTAGAAACTCCACAACTAGACTCCACAACTTGAAACTCCACAACTAGACACTCCACAACTAGAAACTCCACAACTGCAAACTTCACAACTAGATACTCCGCAACTAGAAACTCCACAACTAGAGACTCCACAACTTGAGACTCCACAACTAGAAACTCCACAACTAGAAACTCTGCAACTAGAGACTCCACCACTAGAAACTCCACAACTAGAAACTCCACAACTACAATCTCTACAAATAAAGACTCGGCTACAAGAAATTTCATGTCTAGAAAGTCCACAACTAAAAACTTCACAACTGGAAACTCCACAACTAGAAACTCCACAACTAGAAACTCCACAACTAGAGACTCCGCAAATAGAAACTCCACAACCAGAGACTCTGCAACTAGAAACTTCACAAGTAGAAACTCCACAACCAGAAACTCCGCAACTAGAAACTCCACAACTAGAAACTCTGCAACTAGAGACTCCTCAACTAGAAACTCCACAACTAAAAACTCCACAACTACAAACTCCACAAATAGAGACTCGGCTACAAGAAATTTCATGTCTAGAAAGTCCACAACTAAAAACTTCACAACTGGAAACTCCACAACTAGAAACTCCACAACTAGAAACTCCAGAACCGAAGACTCCGCAACTAGAAACTCCACAACCAGAGACTCTGCAACTGAAAACTCCGCAGCTAGAAACTCCACAACTCGAAACTCCACAACTGGAAACTCCACAACTAGACACTCCACAACTAGAAACTTCACAACCAGAAACTCCACAACTAGAAACTCCACAACTAGAAACTTCACAACTTGAGACTCCGCAACTAGAAACTCCACAACTAGAAACTCCACAACTAGAAACTCCACAACCAGAGACTCTGCGATTCCACAACTAAAAACTCCACAACTGCAAACTCCACAACTAGACACTCCGCAACTAGAAACTCCACAACTAGAGACTCCACACCTAGAAACTCCGCAACTAGAGACTCCTCAACTAGAAACTCCACAACAAGAAACTCCACAACTAGAAACTCCACAACTAGAAACTCCACAACTTGAAACCTCACAACCTTAGGTTACGCAACTAGAAAATCCACAGCTAGAGATTCCGCAACTAGAAACTCCACAACTAGAAACTCCAAAACTCGAAACTCCACAACTCGAAACTCCACAACTGGAAACTCCACAACAGGACACTCCACAACTAAAAACTCTTCAACTAGAAACTCCAAAACTAGAGACTCCACAACTAGAGAATCTACAAGTAGAGACTCCACAACTAGAAACTCCACAACTGGAAACTCCACAACTTGAGACTCCGCAACTTGAAACTCCACAACTAGAAACTCCGCTAATAAAACTCCGCAACTAGAAACTCCGCAACTAGAAACTCCGCAACTTGAAACTCCACAATCAGAAACTCCACAACCAGAAACTCCACAACTAGAAACTCCACAACTAGAAACTCCGCAACTAGAGACTCACCAACTAGAAACTCCACAACTAGAAACTCCACAACTACAAACTCCACAAATACAGACTCGGCAACTAGAAATTCCATATCTAGAAACTCCACAACTAAAAACTGCAAAACTAGAGACTTCTCAACTAGAAACTCAACAACTAGAAACTCCACAACTGGAAACTCCACAACTAGAAACTCCACAACTACAAACCTTACAAATAAAGACTCGGCTACAAGAAATTTCATGTCTAGAAAGTCCACAACTAAAAACTCCACAACTGGAAACTCCACAACTAGAAACTCCACAACTAGAATCTCCACAACTAGAAACTCCACAACTGGAAACTCCACAACTAGACACTCCACAATTAGAAACTCAACAACCAGAAACTCCACAACTAGAAAGTCCACAACTAGAAACTTCAACACTAGTGACTCCGCAACTAGAAACTCCACAACTAGAAACTCCACAACCAGAGACTCTGCAATTCCACAACTAGAAACTCCACAACTGCAAACTCCACAACTAGATACTCTGCAACTAGAAACTCCGCAACTAGAAACTCCGCAGCTAGAAACTACACAACTAGAGACTCCACAACTAGAAACTCCTGGACTAGAAACTCCACAACTAGACACTCCACAACTAAAAACTCTTCAACTAGAATCTCCTAAACTTGAGACTCCACAACTAGAGAATCTACAACTAGAGACTTCAAACTAGAAACTCAACAACGAGAAACTCCACAACTAAAAACTCAACAACTAGAAACTCCACAGCATGAGACTCCGCAACTTGAAACTCCACAACTAAAAACTCCACAACTGGAAACTCCACAACTAGACACTCCACAACTAGAAACTCCACAACTAGAAACTCCACAACTAGAAACTCCACAACTAGAAACTCCACAACCAGAGACTCTTGCAATTCCACAACTAGAAACTCCACAACTAGATACTCCGCAACTAGAAACTCCGCAACTAGAAACTCCACAACCAGAGACTCTGCAACTAGAAACTCCGCAACTAGAAACTCCGCAGCTAGAAACTACACAACTAGAGACTCCACAACTAGAAACTTCACGACTAGAAACTCCACAACTAGACACTCCACAACTAAAAACTCTTCAACTAGAAACTCCTATACTAGAGACTCCACAACTGGAGAATCTACAACTAGAGACTTCAAGCTAGAAACTAAACAACTAGAAACTCCACAACTAAAAACTCAACAACTAGAAACTCCACAGCATGACACTCCGCAACTTGAAACTCCACACCTAGAAACTCCGCAACTATAAACTCCACAACTAGGAACTCCGGAACTAGAAACTCCACAACTAGAAACTCCACAACTCGAAACTCCACTACTACATACTCCACAACTGGAAACTCGACTACTAGATACTCCACATCTAGAGACTCCACAACTGAAAAATCCACAACTAGATACTCCACAACTAGAAAATCCACAACTAGAAACTCCACAACTATAGACTCAACAGCTTGAAACTCAACACGTTTAAACTCCACAACTTAAGACTCCACTAATAGAAACTCCACAACTAGAAACTCCCAAACTAGAAACTCCGCAACTAGAAACTCCGCAACAGGAGACTCTACAACTAGAAACTCCACAACTAGAAACTCCACAACTAGAAACTCCACAACTACAATCTCTACAAATAAAGACTCGGCTACAAGAAATTTCATGTCTAGAAAGTCCACAACTAGAAACGACACAACTAGAAACTCCACAACTAGAAACTCTACAAATAAAGACTCGGCTACAAGAAATTTTATGTCTAGAAAGTCCACAACTAGAAACTCCACAACTAGAAACTCTGCAACTAGAGACTCCACAACTAGAAACTCCACAACTAGAAACTCCACAACTACAAACTCCACAAATAGAGACTCGGCTACAAGAAATTTCATGTCTAGAAAGTCCACAACTAAAAACTTCACAACTGGAAACTCCACAACTAGAAACTCCACAACTAGAAACTCCACAACTAGAGACTCCGCAAATAGAAACTCCACAACCAGAGACTCTGCAACTAGAAACTCCGCAGCTAGAAACTCCACAACTAGAAACCTCACAACTGGAAACTCCACAACTAGACACTCCACAACTAGAAACTCCACAACCAGAAACCCCACAACTTGAAACTTCACAACTTGAAACTTCACAACTAGAAACTCCACAACCAGAAACTCCACAACTAGAAACTCCACAACTAGAAACTCCACAACTAGAAACTCTGCAACTAGAGACTCCTCAACTAGAATCTCCACAACTAGAAACTCCACAACTACAAACTCCACAAATAGAGACTCGGCTACAAGAAATTTCATGTCTAGAAAGTCCACAACTAAAAACTTCACAACTGGAAACTCCACAACTAGAAACTCCACAACTAGAAACTCCACAACCGAAGACTCCGCAACTAGAAACTCCACAACCAGAGACTCTGCAACTAGAAACTCCGCAGCTAGAAACTCCACAACTCGAAACTCCACAACTGGAAACTCCACAACTAGACACTCCACAACTAGAAACTTCAAAACCAGAAACTCCACAACTAGAAACTTCACAACTTGAGACTCCGCAACTAGAAACTCCACAACTAGAAACTCCACAACTAGAAACTCCACAACCAGAGACTGCGATTCCACAACTAAAAACTCCACAACTGCAAACTCCACAACTAGACACTCCGCAACTAGAAACTCCACAACTAGAGACTCCACAACTAGAAACTCCGCAACTAGAAACTCCACAACCAGAGACTCTGCAACTAGAAACTCCGCAACTAGAAACTCCGCAGCTAGAAACTACACAACTAGAGACTCCACAACTAGAAACTTCACGACTAGAAACTCCACAACTAGACACTCCACAACTAAAAACTCTTCAACTAGAAACTCCTATACTAGAGACTCCACAACTGGAGAATCTACAACTATAGACTTCAAGCTAGAAACTAAACAACTAGAAACTTCACAACTAAAAACTCAACAACTAGAAACTCCACAGCATGACACTCCGCAACTTGAAACTCCACACCTAGAAACTCCGCAACTAGAAACTCCACAACTAGGAACTCCGGAACTAGAAACTCCACAACTAGAAACTCCACAACTCGAAACTCCACTACTACATACTCCATAACTGGAAACTCGACTATTAGATACTCCACATCTAGAGACTCCACAACTGAAAAATCCACAACTAGATACTCCACAACTAGAAAATCTACAACTAGAAACTTCACAACTATAGACTCAACAGCTTGAAACTCAACACGTTTAAACTCCACAACTTAAGACTCCACAAATAGAAACTCCACAACTAGAAACTCCCAAACTAGAAACTCCGCAACTAGAAACTCCGCAACAGGAGACTCTACAACTAGAAACTCCACAACTAGAAACTTCAAAACTAGAAACTCCACAACTAGAAACTTCACAACTAGAAACTCCGCAACTAGAGACTCCACAACTGGAAACTCCACAACTTGAAACTCCACAACTAGAAACTCCACAACTAGAAACTCCACAACTAGAAACTCCACAACTACAGACTCCACAACTAGAAACTCCACAACTACAAACTCCACAAATATAGACTCGGCAACTAGAAATTCCATATCTAGAAACTCCACAACTAGAAACTGCAAAACTAGTGAATTCACAACTAAACACTCAACAACTAGAAACTCCACAACTAAAAACTCCACAACTGGAAACTCCACAACTTGACACTCCGCAACTTGAAACTTCACAACTGTAAAATCCACAGCTAGAAACTCCACAACTAGACTCCACAACTTGAAACTCCACAACTAGAGACTCCGCAACTAGAAACTCCACAACTAGAGACTCCGCAACTCCACAACTAGAAACTCCACAACTGGAAACTCCACAACTAGATACTCCGCAACTAGAAACTCCACAACTAGAGACTCCACAACTTGAAACTCCACAACTTTAAACTCCACAACTTGAGACTACACAACTAGAAAGTCCACAACTCAAAACTCCACAACTGGAAACTCCACAATTAGAAAATCCACAACCAGAAACTCCACAACTAGAAAGTCCACAACCAAAAACTCCACAACTGGAAACTCCACAACTAGAAACTCCACAACTAGAGACTCCGCAACTAGAAACTCCACAACCAGAGACTCTGCAACTAGAAACTCCGCAACTAGAAACTCCGCAGCTGGAAACTACACAACTAGAGACTCCTCAACTAGAAACTCCACAACTAGAAACTCCACAACTAGAAACTCCACAACTAGAAACTCCACAACTTGAAACCTCACAACCTTAGGTTACGCAACTAGAAAATCCACAGCTAGAGATTCCGCAACTAGAAACTCCACAACTAGAAACTCCAAAACTCGAAACTCCACAACTCGAAACTCCACAACTGGAAACTCCACAACAGGACACTCCACAACTAAAAACTCTTCAACTAGAAACTCCAAAACTAGAGACTCCACAACTAGAGAATCTACAAGTAGAGACTCCACAACTAGAAACTCCACAACTGGAAATTCCACAACTTGAGACTCCGCAACTTGAAACTCCACAACTAGAAACTCCGCTAATAAAACTCCGCAACTAGAAACTCCGCAACTAGAAACTCCGCAACTTGAAACTCCACAATCAGAAACTCCACAACCAGAAACTCCACAACTAGAAACTCCACAACTAGAAACTCCGCAACTAGAGACTCACCAACTAGAAACTCCACAACTAGAAACTCCACAACTACAAACTCCACAAATACAGACTCGGCAACTAGAAATTCCATATCTAGAAACTCCACAACTAAAAACTGCAAAACTAGAGACTTCTCAACTAGAAACTCAACAACTAGAAACTCCACAACTGGAAACTCCACAACTAGAAACTCCACAACTACAAACCTTACAAATAAAGACTCGGCTACAAGAAATTTCATGTCTAGAAAGTCCACAACTAAAAACTCCACAACTGGAAACTCCACAACTAGAAACTCCACAACTAGAATCTCCACAACTAGAAACTCCACAACTGGAAACTCCACAACTAGACACTCCACAATTAGAAACTCAACAACCAGAAACTCCACAACTAGAAAGTCCACAACTAGAAACTTGAACACTAGAGACTCCGCAACTAGAAACTCCACAACTAGAAACTCCACAACCAGAGACTGCAATTCCACAACTAGAAACTCCACAACTGCAAACTCCACAACTAGATACTCTGCAACTAGAAACTCCGCAACTAGAAACTCCGCAGCTAGAAACTACACAACTAGAGACTCCACAACTAGAAACTCCTGGACTAGAAACTCCACAACTAGACACTCCACAACTAAAAACTCTTCAACTAGAATCTCCTAAACTTGAGACTCCACAACTAGAGAATCTACAACTAGAGACTTCAAACTAGAAACTCAACAACGAGAAACTCCACAACTAAAAACTCAACAACTAGAAACTCCACAGCATGAGACTCCGCAACTTGAAACTCCACAACAAAAAACTCCACAACTGGAAACTCCACAACTAGACACTCCACAACTAGAAACTCCACAACTAGAAACTCCACAACTAGAAACTCCACAACTAGAAACTCCACAACCAGAGACTCTTGCAATTCCACAACTAGAAACTCCACAACTAGATACTCCGCAACTAGAAACTCCGCAACTAGAAACTCCACAACCAGAGACTCTGCAACTAGAAACTCCGCAACTAGAAACTCCGCAGCTAGAAACTACACAACTAGACACTCCACAACTAAAAACTCTTCAACTAGAAACTCCTATACTAGAGACTCCACAACTGGAGAATCTACAACTAGAGACTTCAAGCTAGAAACTAAACAACTAGAAACTCCACAACTAAAAACTCAACAACTAGAAACTCCACAGCATGACACTCCGCAACTTGAAACTCCACACCTAGAAACTCCGCAACTATAAACTCCACAACTAGGAACTCCGGAACTAGAAACTCCACAACTAGAAACTCCACAACTCGAAACTCCACTACTACATACTCCACAACTGGAAACTCGGCTACTAGATACTCCACATCTAGAGACTCCACAACTGAAAAATCCACAACTAGATACTCCACAACTAGAAAATCCACAACTAGAAACTCCATAACTATAGACTCAACAGCTTGAAACTCAACACGTTTAAACTCCACAACTTAAGACTCCACAAATAGAAACTCCACAACTAGAAACTCCGCAACAGGAGACTCTACAACTAGAAACTCCACAACTAGAAACTCCAAAACTAGAAACTCCACAACTAGAAACTTCACAACTAGAAACTCCGCAACTAGAGACTCCACAACTGGAAACTCCACAACTTGAAACTCCACAACTAGAAACTCCACAACTACAGACTCCACAACTAGAAACTCCACAACTACAAACTCCACAAATACAGACTCGGCAACTAGAAATTCCATATCTAGAAACTCCACAACTAGAAACTGCAAAACTAGAGACTTCACAACTAAAAACTCAACAACTAGAAACTCCACAACTAAAAACTCCACAACTGGAAACTCCACAACTTGACACTCCGCAACTTGAAACTTCACAACTGTAAACTCCACAACTAGATACTCCACAACTGGAAAATCCACAGCAAGAAACTCCACAACTAGACTCCACAACTTGAAACTCCACAACTAGAGACTCCGCAACTAGAAACTCCACAACTAGAGACTCCGCAACTCCACAACTAGAAACTCCACAACTAGATACTCCGCAACTAGAAACTCCACAACTAGAGACTCCACAACTTGAAACTCCACAACTTTAAACTCCACAACTAGAAAGTCCACAACTCAAAACTCCACAACTGGAAACTCCACAATTAGAAACTCCACAACCAGAAACTCCACAACTAGAAACTCCACAACCAAAAACTCCACAACTGGAAACTCCACAACTAGAAACTCCACAACTGGAGACTCCGCAACTAGAAACTCCACAACCAGAGACTCTGCAACTAGAAACTCCGCAACTAGAAAGTCCGCAGCTGGAAATTACACAACTAGAGACTCCTCAACTAGAAACTCCACAACTAGAAACTCCACAACTAGAAACTCCACAACTTGAAACCTCACAACCTTAGGTTACGCAACTAGAAAATCCACAGCTAGAGATTCCGCAACTAGAAACTCCACAACTAGAAACACCAAAACTCGAAACTCCACAACTCGAAACTCCACAACTGGAAACTCCACAACAGGACACTCCACAACTTGAGACTCCGCAACTTGAAACTCCACAACTAGAAACTCCGCTAATAAAACTCCGCAACTAGAAACTCCGCAACTAGAAACTCCGCAACTTGAAACTCCACAATCAGAAACTCCACAACCAGAAACTCCACAACTAGAAACTCCACAATTAGAAACTCCGCAACTAGAGACTCACCAACTAGAAACTCCACAACTAGAAACTCCACAACTACAAACTCCACAAATACAGACTCGGCAACTAGAAATTCCATATCTAGAAACTCCACAACTAAAAACTGCAAAACTACAGACTTCTCAACTAGAAACTCAACAACTAGAAACTCCACAACTGGAAACTCCACAACTAGAAACTCCACAACTACAAACCTTACAAATAAAGACTCGGCTACAAGAAATTTCATGTCTAGAAAGTCCACAACTAAAAACTCCACAACTGGAAACTCCACAACTAGAAACTCCACAACTAGAATCTCCACAACTAGAAACTCCACAACTGGAAACTCCACAACTAGACACTCCCCAATTAGAAACTCAACAACCAGAAACTCCACAAATAGAAAGTCCACAACTAGAAACTTCAACACTAGAGACTCCGCAACTAGAGACTCCCCAACTTGAAACTCCACAACTAGAAACTCCACAACCAGAGACTCTGCAATTCCACAACTAGTAACTCCACAACTGCAAACTCCACAACTAGATACTCTGCAACTAGAAACTCCGCAACTAGAAACTCCGCAGCTAGATACTCCACAACTAAAAAATCCACAACTAGAAACACCAAAACTCGAAACTCCACAACTCGAAACTCCACAACTGGAAACTCCACAACAGGACACTCCACAACTAAAAACTCTTCAACTAGAAACTCCAAAACTAGAGACTCCACAACTAGAGAATCTACAAGTAGAGACTCCACAACTAGAAACTCCACAACTGGAAACTCCACAACTTCAGACTCCGCAACTTGAAACTCCACAACTAGAAACTCCGCTAATAAAACTCCGCAACTAGAAACTCCGCAACTAGAAACTCCGCAACTTGAAACTCCACAATCAGAAACTCCACAACCAGAAACTCCACAACTAGAAACTCCACAATTAGAAACTCCGCAACTAGAGACTCACCAACTAGAAACTCCACAACTAGAAACTCCACAACTACAAACTCCACAAATACAGACTCGGCAACTAGAAATTCCATATCTAGAAACTCCACAACTAAAAACTGCAAAACTAGAGACTTCTCAACTAGAAACTCAACAACTAGAAACTCCACAACTGGAAACTCCACAACTAGAAACTCCACAACTACAAACCTTACAAATAAAGACTCGGCTACAAGAAATTTCATGTCTAGAATGTCCACAACTAAAAACTCCACAACTGGAAACTCCACAACTAGAAACTCCACAACTAGAATCTCCACAACTAGAAACTCCACAACTGGAAACTCCACAACTAGACACTCCCCAATTAGAAACTCAACAACCAGAAACTCCACAACTAGAAAGTCCACAACTAGAAACTTCAACACTAGAGACTCCGCAACTAGAGACTCCCCAACTAGAAACTCCACAACTAGAAACTCCACAACCAGAGACTCTGCAATTCCACAACTAGTAACTCCACAACTGCAAACTCCACAACTAGATACTCTGCAACTAGAAACTCCGCAACTAGAAACTCCGCAGCTAGAAACTACACAACTAGAGACTCCACAACTAGAAACTCCTGGACTAGAAACTCCACAACTAGACACTCCACGACTAAAAACTCTTCAACTAGAATCTCCTAAACTTGAGACTCCACAACTAGAGAATCTACAACTAGAGACTTCCAACTAGAAACTAAACAACGAGAAACTCCACAACTAAAAAGTCAACAACTAGAAAGTCCACAGCATGAGACTCCGCAACTTGAAACTCCACAACTAGAAACTCTGCAACTAGAAACTCCACAACTAGGAACTCCGCAACTAGAAACTCCACAACTAGAAACTCCACAACTAGAAACTCCACAACTCGAAACTCCACTACTAGATACTCCAAAACAGGAAACTCGACAACTATAGACTCCACAGCTTGAAACTCAACACGTTTAAACTCCACAACTAGAGACTCTGCAACTAGAAACTCCACAACTAGAACCTCCCCAACTAGAAACTCCGCAACTAGAAATTCCGCAAAAGGAGACTCTACAACTAGAAACTCCACAACTAGAAACTCCAAAACTAGAAACTCCACAACTAAAAACTGCAAAACTAGAGACTTGTCAACTAGAAACTCAACAACTAGAAACTCCACAACTGGAAACTCCACAACTAGAAACTCCACAAATACAAACTCTACAAATAAAGACTCGGCTACAAGAAATTTCATGTCTAGAAAGTCCACAACTAGAAACTCCACAACTAGAAACTCTGCAACTAGAGACTCCATAACTAGAAACTCCACAACTAGAAACTCCACAACTACAAACTCCACAAATAACGCTTGGCTACAAGAAATTTCATGTCTAGAAAGTCCACAACTAAAAACTTCACAACTGGAAACTCCACAACTAGAAACTCCACAACTACAGACTCCGCAACTAGAAACTCCACAACCAAAGACTCTGCAACTAGAAACTCCGCAGCTAGAAACTCCACAACTCGAAACTCCACAACTGGAAACTCCACAACTAGACACTCCACAACTAGAAACTCCACAACCAGAAACTCCACAACTTGAAACTTCACAACTAGAAACTCCACAACCAGAAACTCCGCAACTAGAAACTCCACAACTAGAAACTCCACAACTAGAAACTCTGCAACTAGATACTCCACAACTAGAAACTCCACAACTAGAAACTCCAGAACTACAAACTCCACAAATCGAGACTCGGCTACAAGAAATTTCATGTCTAGAAAGTCCACAACTAAAAACTTCACAACTGGAAACTCCACAACTAGAAACTCCACAAATAGAAACTCCACAACTAGGGACTCCGCAACTAGAAATTCCACAACCAGAGACTCTGCAACTAGAAACTCCGCAGCTAGAAACTCCACAACTCGAAACTCCACAACTGGAAACTCCACAACTAGACACTCCACAACTAGAAACTCCACAACTGCAAACTTCACAACTAGATACTCCGCAACTAGAAACTCCACAACTAGAGACTCCACAACTTGAGACTCCACAACTAGAAACTCCACAACTAGAAACTCTGCAACTAGAGACTCCACCACTAGAAACTCCACAACTAGAAACTCCACAACTACAATCTCTACAAATAAAGACTCGGCTACAAGAAATTTCATGTCTAGAAAGTCCACAACTAAAAACTTCACAACTGGAAACTCCACAACTAGAAACTCCACAACTAGAAACTCCACAACTAGAGACTCCGCAAATAGAAACTCCACAACCAGAGACTCTGCAACTAGAAACTTCACAAGTAGAAACTCCACAACCAGAAACTCCGCAACTAGAAACTCCACAACTAGAAACTCTGCAACTAGAGACTCCTCAACTAGAAACTCCACAACTAGAAACTCCACAACTACAAACTCCACAAATAGAGACTCGGCTACAAGAAATTTCATGTCTAGAAAGTCCACAACTAAAAACTTCACAACTGGAAACTCCACAACTAGAAACTCCACAACTAGAAACTCCAGAACCGAAGACTCCGCAACTAGAAACTCCACAACCAGAGACTCTGCAACTAGAAACTCCGCAGCTAGAAACTCCACAACTCGAAACTCCACAACTGGAAACTCCACAACTAGACACTCCACAACTAGAAACTTCACAACCAGAAACTCCACAACTAGAAACTCCACAACTAGAAACTTCACAACTTGAGACTCCGCAACTAGAAACTCCACAACTAGAAACTCCACAACTAGAAACTCCACAACCAGAGACTCTGCGATTCCACAACTAAAAACTCCACAACTGCAAACTCCACAACTAGACACTCCGCAACTAGAAACTCCACAACTAGAGACTCCACACCTAGAAACTCCGCAACTAGAAACTCCACAACTAGGAACTCCGCAACTAGAAACTCCACAACTAGAAACTCCACAACTCGAAACTCCACTACTACATACTCCACAACTGGAAACTCGACTACTAGATACTTCACATCTAGAGACTCCACAACTGAAAAACCCACAACTAGATACTCCACAACTAGAAAATCCACAACTAGAAACTCCACAACTATAGACTCAACAGCTTGAAACTCAACACGTTTAAACTCCACAACTTAAGACTCCACAAATA
This sequence comes from Rhipicephalus microplus, assembly GCF_043290135.1. Taxonomy (NCBI): domain Eukaryota; kingdom Metazoa; phylum Arthropoda; class Arachnida; order Ixodida; family Ixodidae; genus Rhipicephalus; species Rhipicephalus microplus. The sequence goes on from NW_027464586.1 coordinate 41,581,055, forward strand.
GAAACTCCACAACTAGAAACTCCCAAACTAGAAACTCCGCAACTAGAAACTCCGCAATAGGAGACTCTACATCTAGAAACTCCACAACTAGAAACTCCAAAACTAGAAACTCCACAACTAGAAACTTCAGAACTAGAAACTGCGCAACTAGAGACTCCACAACTGGAAACTCCACAACTTGAAACTCCACAACTAGAAACTCCACAACTAGAAACTCTACAACTAGAAACTCCACAACTACAGACTCCACAACTAGAAACTCCACAACTACAAACTCCACAAATACAGACTCAACAACTAGAAATTCCATATCTAGAAACTCCACAACTAGAAACTGCAAAACTAGAGACTTCACAACTAAAAACTCAACAACTAGAAACTCCACAACTAAAAACTCCACAACTGGAAACTCCACAACTTGACACTCCGCAACTTGAAACTTCACAACTGTAAACTCCACAACTAGATACTCCACAACTGGAAAATCCACAACTAGAAACTCCACAACTAGACTCCACAACTGGAAACTCCACAACTAGATACTCCGCAACTAGAAACTCCACAACTAGAGACTCCACAACTTGAAACTCCACAACTTTAAACTCCACAACTTGAGACTCCACAACTAGAAAGTCCACAACTCAAAACTCCACAACTGGAAACTCCACAATTAGAAACTCCACAACCAGAAACTCCACAACGAGAAACTCCACAACCAAAAACTCCACAACTGGAAACTCCACAACTAGAAACTCCACAACTAGAGACTCCGCAACTAGAAACTCCACAACCAGAGACTCTGCAACTAGAAACTCCGCAACTAGAAGCTCCGCAGCTGGAAACTACACAACTAGAGACTCCTCCACTAGAGACTCCTCAACTAGAAACTCCACAACTAGAAACTCCACAACTAGAAACTCCACCACTTGAAACCTCACAACCTTAGGTTACGCAACTAGAAAATCCACAGCTATAGATTCCGCAACTAGAAACTCCACAACTAGAAACTCCAAAACTCGAAACTCCACAACTCGAAACTCCACAACTCGAAACTCCACAACAGGACACTCCACAACTAAAAACTCTTCAACTAGAAACTCCAAAACTAGAGACTCCACAACTAGAGAATCTACAAGTAGAGACTCCACAAATAGAAACTCCACAACTAAAAACTCCACAACTTGAGACTCCGCAACTTGAAACTCCACAACTAGAAACTCCGCTAATAAAATTCCGCAACTAGAAACTCCGCAACTAGAAACTCCGCAACTTGAAACTCCACAATCAGAAACTCCACAACCAAAAACTCCACAACTAGAAACTCCGCCACTAGAGACTCACCAACTAGAAACTCCACAACTAGAAACTCCACAACTACAAACTCCACAAATACAGACTCGGCAACTAGAAATTCCATATCTAGAAACTCCACAACTAAAACTGCAAAACTAGAGACTTCTCAACTAGAAACTCAACAACTAGAAACTCCACAACTGGAAACTCCACAACTAGAAACTCCACAACTACAAACCTTACAAATAAAGACTCGGCTACAAGAAATTTCATGTCTAGAAAGTCCACAACTAAAAACTCCACAACTGGAAACTCCACAACTAGAAACTCCACAAATAGAATCTCCACAACTGGAAACTCCACAACTAGACACTCCACAATTAGAAACTCAACAACCACAAACTCCACAACTAGAAAGTCCACAACTAGAAACTTCAACACTAGAGACTCCGCAACTAGAGACTCCCCAACTAGAAACTCCACAACTAGAAACTCCACAACCAGAGACTCTGCAATTCTACAACTAGAAACTCCACAACTGCAAACTCCACAACTAGATACTCTGCAACTAGACACTCCGCAACTAGAAACTCCGCAGCTAGAAACTACACAACTAGAGACTCCACAACTAGAAACTCCTGGACTAGAAACTCCACAACTAGACACTCCACAACTAAAAACTCTTCAACTAGAATCTCCTAAACTTGAGACTCCACAACTAGAGAATCTACAACTAGAGACTTCAAACTAGAAACTCAACAACGAGAAACTCCACAACTAAAAACTCAACAACTAGAAACTCCACAGCATGAGACTCCGCAACTTGAAACTCCACAACTAAAAACTCCACAACTGGAAACTCCACAACTAGACACTCCACAACTAGAAACTCCACAACTAGAAACTCCACAACTAGAAACTCCACAACTAGAAACTCCACAACCAGAGACTCTTGCAATTCCACAACTAGAAACTCCACAACTAGATACTCCGCAACTAGAAACTCCGCAACTAGAAACTCCACAACCAGAGACTCTGCAACTAGAAACTCCGCAACTAGAAACTCCGCAGCTAGAAACTACACAACTAGAGACTCCACAACTAGAAACTTCACGACTAGAAACTCCACAACTAGACACTCCACAACTAAAAACTCTTCAACTAGAAACTCCTATACTAGAGACTCCACAACTGGAGAATCTACAACTAGAGACTTCAAGCTAGAAACTAAACAACTAGAAACTCCACAACTAAAAACTCAACAACTAGAAACTCCACAGCATGACACTCCGCAACTTGAAACACCACACCTAGAAACTCCGCAACTAGAAACTCCACAACTAGGAACTCCGGAACTAGAAACTCCACAACTAGAAACTCCACAACTCGAAACTCCACTACTACATACTCCACAACTGGAAACTCGACTACTAGATACTCCACATCTAGAGACTCCACAACTGAAAAATCCACAACTAGATACTCCACAACTAGAAAATCCACAACTAGAAACTCCAGAACTATAGACTCAACAGCTTGAAACTCAACACGTTTAAACTCCACAACTTAAGACTCCACAAATAGAAACTCCACAACTAGAAACTCCCAAACTAGAAACTCCGCAACTAGAAACTCCGCAACAGGAGACTCTACAACTAGAAACTCCACAACTAGAAACTCCAAAACTAGAAACTCCACAACTAGAAACTTCACAACTAGAAACTCCGCAACTAGAGACTCCACAACTGGAAACTCCACAACTTGAAACTCCACAACTAGAAACTCCACAACTAGAAACTCAACAACTACAGACTCCACAACTAGAAACTCCACAACTACAAACTCCACAATTACAGACTCGGCAACTAGAAATTCCATATCTAGAAACTCCACAACTAGAAACTGCAAAACTAGAGACTTCACAACTAAAAACTCAACAACTAGAAACTCCACAACTAAAAACTCCACAACTGGAAACTCCACAACTTGACACTCCGCAACTTGAAACTTCACAACTGTAAACTCCACAACTAGATACTCCACAACTGGAAAATCCACAGCTAGAAACTCCACAACTAGACTCCACAACTTGAAACTCCACAACTAGAGACTCCGCAACTAGAAACTCCACAACTAGAGACTCCGCAACTCCACAACTAGAAACTCCACAACTGGAAACTCCACAACTAGATACTCCGCAACTAGAAACTCCACAACTAGAGACTCCACAACTTGAAACTCCACAACTTTAAACTCCACAACTTGAGACTCCACAACTAGAAAGTCCACAACTCAAAACTCCACAACTGGAAACTCCACAATTAGAAACTCCACAACCAGAAACTCCACAACTAGAAACTCCACAACCAAAAACTCCACAACTGGAAACTCCACAACTAGAAACTCCACAACTAGAGACTTCGCAACTAGAAACTCCACAACCAGAGACTCTGCAACTAGAAACTCCGCAACTAGAAACTCCGCAGCTGGAAACTACACAACTAGAGACTCCTCAACTAGAAACTCCACAACTAGAAACTCCACAACTTGAAACCTCACAACCTTAGGTTACGCAACTAGAAAATCCACAGCTAGAGATTCCGCAACTAGAAACTCCACAACTAGAAACTCCAAAACTCGAAACTCCACAACTCGAAACTCCACAACTGGAAACTCCACAACAGGACACTCCACAACTAAAAACTCTTCAACTAGAAACTCCAAAACTAGAGACTCCACAACTAGAGAATCTACAAGTAGAGACTCCACAACTAGAAACTCCACAACTGGAAACTCCACAACTTGAGACTCCGCAACTTGAAACTCCACAACTAGAAACTCCGCTAATAAAACTCCGCAACTAGAAACTCCTCCAAAACTAGAGACTCCACAACTAGAGAATCTACAAGTAGAGACTCCACAACTAGAAACTCCACAACTGGAAACTCCACAACTTGAGACTCCGCAACTTGAAACTCCACAACTAGAAACTCCGCTAATAAAACTCCGCAACTAGAAACTCCACAACTAGAAACTCCACAACTCGAAACTCCACTACTAGATACTCCAAAACAGGAAACTCGACAACTATAGACTCCACAGCTTGAAACTCCACACGTTTAAACTCCACAACTAGAGACTCTGCAACTAGAAACTCCACAACTAGAACCTCCCCAACTAGAAACTCCGCAACTAGAAATTCCGCAAAAGGAGACTCTACAACTAGAAACTCCACAACTAGAAACTCCAAAACTAGAAACTCCACAACTAAAAACTGCAAAACTAGAGACTTGTCAACTAGAAACTCAACAACTAGAAACTCCACAACTGGAAACTCCACAACTAGAAACTCCACAACTACAAACTCTACAAATAAAGACTCGGCTACAAGAAATTTCATGTCTAGAAAGTCCACAACTAGAAACTCCACAACTAGAAACTCTGCAACTAGAGACTCCATAACTAGAAACTCCACAACTAGAAACTCCACAACTACAAACTCCACAAATAACGCTCGGCTACAAGAAATTTCATGTCTAGAAAGTCCACAACTAAAAACTTCACAACTGGAAACTCCACAACTAGAAACTCCACAACTACAGACTCCGCAACTAGAAACTCCACAACCAGAGACTCTGCAACTAGAAACTCCGCAGCTAGAAACTCCACAACTCGAAACTCCACAACTGGAAACTCCACAACTAGACACTCCACAACTAGAAACTCCACAGCCAGAAACTCCACAACTTGAAACTTCACAACTAGAAACTCCACAACCAGAAACTCCGCAACTAGAAACTCCACAACTAGAAACTCCACAACTAGAAACTCTGCAACTAGATACTCCACAACTAGAAACTCCACAACTAGAAACTCCAGAACTACAAACTCCACAAATCGAGACTCGGCTACAAGAAATTTCATGTCTAGAAAGTCCACAACTAAAAACTTCACAACTGGAAACTCCACAACTAGAAACTCCACAAATAGAAACTCCACAACTACGGACTCCGCAACTAGAAATTCCACAACCAGAGACTCTGCAACTAGAAACTCCGCAGCTAGAAACTCCACAACTCGAAACTCCACAACTGGAAACTCCACAACTAGACTCTCCACAACTAGAAACTCCACAACTGCAAACTTCACAACTAGATACTCTGCAACTAAAAACTCCACAACTAGAGACTCCACAACTTGAGACTCCACAACTAGAAACTCCACAACTAGAAACTCTGCAACTAGAGACTCCACCACTAGAAACTCCACAACTAGAAACTCCACAACTAGAAACTCCACAACTACAATCTCTACAAATAAAGACTCGGCTACAAGAAATTTCATGTCTAGAAAGTCCACAACTAGAAACGACACAACTAGAAACTCCAAAACTAGAAACTCTACAAATAAAGACTCGGCTACAAGAAATTTTATGTCTAGAAAGTCCACAACTACAAACTCCACAACTAGAAACTCTGCAACTAGAGACTCCACAACTAGAATCCCCACAACTAGAAACTCCACAACTACAAACTCCACAAATAGAGACTCGGCTACAAGAAATTTCATGTCTAGAAAGTCCACAACTAAAAACTTCACAACTGGAAACTCCACAACTAGAAACTCCACAACTAGAAACTCCACAACTAGAGACTCCGCAAATAGAAACTCCACAACCAGAGACTCTGCAACTAGAAACTCCGCCGCTAGAAACTCCACAACTAGAAACTCCACAACTGGAAACTCCACAACTAGACACTCCACAAGTAGAAACTCCACAACCAGAAACCCCGCAACTTGAAACTTCACAACTTGAAACTTCACAACTAGAAACTCCACAACCAGAAACTCCGCAACTAGAAACTCCACAACTAGAAACTCTGCAACTAGAGACTCCTCAACTAGAAACTCCACAACTAGAAACTCCACAACTACAAACTCCACAAATTGAGACTCGGCTACAAGAAATTTCATGTCTAGAAAGTCCACAACTAAAAACTTCACAACTGGAAACTCCACAACTAGAAACTCCACAACTAGAAACTCCACAACCGAAGACTCCGCAACTAGAAACTCCACAACCAGAGACTCTGCAACTAGAAACTCCGCAGCTAGAAACTCCACAACTCGAAACTCCACAACTGGAAACTCCACAACTAGACACTCCACAACTAGAAACTTCACAACCAGAAACTCCACAACTAGAAACTCCACAACTAGAAACTTCACAACTTGAGACTCCGCAACTAGAAACTCCTCAACTAGAAACTCCACAACTAGAAACTCCACAACCAGAGACTCTGCAATTCCACAACTAAAAACTCCACAACTGCAAACTCCACAACTAGACACTCCGCAACTAGAAACTCCACAACTAGAGACTCCACACCTAGAAACTCCGCAACTAGAAACTCCACAACTAGGAACTCCGCAACTAGAAACTCCACAACTCGAAACTCCACTACTACATACTCCACAACTGGAAACTCGACTACTAGATACTTCACATCTAGAGACTCCACAACTGAAAAACCCACAACTAGATACTCCACAACTAGAAAATCCACAACTAGAAACTCCACAACTATAGACTCAACAGCTTGAAACTCAACACGTTTAAACTCCACAACTTAAGACTCCACAAATAGAAACTCCACAACTAGAAACTCCCAAACTAGAAACTCCGCAACTAGAAACTCCGCAACAGGAGACTCTACAACTAGAAACTCCACAACTAGAAACTCCAAAACTAGAAACTCCACAACTAGAAACTTCACAACTAGAAACTCCGCAACTAGAGACTCCACAACTGGAAACTCCACAACTTGAAACTCCACAACTAGAAACTCCACAACTAGAAACTCCACAACTAGAAACTCCACAACTACAGACTCCACAACTCAAAACTCCACAACTACAAACTCCACAAATACAGACTCGGCAACTAGAAATTCCATATCTAGAAACTCCACAACTAGAAACTGCAAAACTAGAGACTTCACAACTAAAAACTCAACAACTAGAAACTCCACAACTAAAAACTCCACAACTGGAAACTCCACAACTTGACACTCCGCCACTTGAAACTTCACAACTGTAAACTCCACAACTAGATACTCCACAACTGCAAAATCCACAACTATAAACTCCACAACTAGACTTCACAACTTGAAACTCCACAACTAGAGACTCCGCATCTAGAAACTCCACAACTAGAAACTCCGCCACTCCACAACTAGAAACTCCACAACTGGAAACTCCACAACTAGATACTCCGCAACTAGAAACTCCACAACTAGAGACTCCACAACTTGAAACTCCACAACTTTAAACTCCACAACTTGAGACTCCACAACTAGAAAGTCCACAACTCAAAACTCCACAACTGGAAACTCCACAATTAGAAACTCCACAACCAGAAACTCCACAACTAGAAACTCCACAACCAAAAACTCCACAACTGGAAACTCCACAACTAGAAACTCCACAACTAGAGACTCCGCAACTAGAAACTCCACAACCAGAGACTCTGCAACTAGAAACTCCGCAACTAGAAGCTCCGCAGCTGGAAACTACACAACTAGAGACTCCTCAACTAGAGACTCCTCAACTAGAAACTCCACAACTAGAAACTCGACAACTAGAAACTCCACAACTTGAAACCTCACAACCTTAGGTTACGCAACTAGAAAATCCACAGCTAGAGATTCCGCAACTAGAAACTCCACAACTAGAAACTCCAAAACTCGAAACTCCACAACTCGAAACTCCACAACTGGAAACTCCACAACCGGACACTCCACAACTAAAAACTCCACAACTAGAAACTCCACAACTAGAAACTCCGCAACTAGAGACTCACCAACTAGAAACTCCACAACTAGAAACTCCACAACTACAAACTCCACAAATACAGACTCGGCAACTAGAAATTCCATATCTAGAAACTCCACAACTAAAAACTGCAAAACTAGAGACTTCTCAACTAGAAACTCAACAACTAGAAACTCCACAACTGGAAACTCCACAACTAGAAACTCCACAACTACAAACCTTACAAATAAAGACTCGGCTACAAGAAATTTCATGTCTAGAAAGTCCACAACTAAAAACTCCACAACTGGAAACTCCACAACTAGAAACTCCACCACTAGAAACTCCACAACTAGAATCTCCACAACTAGAAACTTCACAACTGGAAACTCCACAACTAGACACTCCACAATTAGAAACTCAACAACCAGAAACTCCACAACTAGAAAGTCCACAACTAGAAACTTCAACACTAGAGACTCCGCAACTAGAGACTCCCCAACTAGAAACTCCACAACTAGAAACTCCACAACTAGAGACTCTGCAATTCCACAACTAGAAACTCCACAACTGCAAACTCCACAACTAGATACTCTGCAACTAGAAACTCCGCAACTAGAAACTCCGCAGCCAGAAACTACACAACTAGAGACTCCACAACTAGAAACTCCTGGACTAGAAACTCCACAACTAGACACTCCACAACTAAAAACTCTTCAACTAGAATCTCCTAAACTTGAGACTCCACAACTAGAGAATCTACAACTAGAGACTTCAAACTAGAAACTCAACAACGAGAAACTCCACAACTAAAAACTCAACAACTAGAAACTCCACAGCATGAGACTCCGCAACTTGAAACTCCACAACTAGAAACTCCGCAACTAGAAACTCCACAACTAGGAACTCCGCAACTAGAAACTCCACAACTAGAAACTCCACAACTAGAAACTCCACAACTCGAAACTCCACTACTAGATACTCCAAAACAGGAACCTCGACAACTATAGACTCCACAGCTTGAAACTCCACACGTTTAAACTCCACAACTAGAGACTCTGCAACTAGAAACTCACAACTAGAACCTCCCCAACTAGAAACTCCGCAACTAGAAACTCCGCAACAGGAGACTCTACAACTAGAAACTCCACAACTAGAAACTCCAAAACTAGAAACTCCACAACAAAAAACTGCAAAACTAGAGACTTGTCAACTAGAAACTCAACAACTAGAAACTCCACAACTGGAAACTCCACAACTAGAAACTCCACAACTACAAACTCTACAAATAAAGACTCGGCTACAAGAAATTTCATGTCTAGAAAGTCCACAACTAGAAACTCCACAACTAGAAACTCTGCAACTAGAGACTCCATAACTAGAAACTCCACAACTAGAAACTCCACAACTACAAACTCCACAAATAACGCTCGGATACAAGAAATTTCATGTCTAGAAAGTCCACAACTAAAAACTTCACAACTGGAAACTCCACAACTAGAAACTCCACAACTAGAAACTCCACAACTACAGACTCCGCAACTAGAAACTCCACAACCAGAGACTCTGCAACTAGAAACTCCGCAGCTAGAAACTCCACAACTCGAAACTCCACAACTGGAAACTCCACAACTAGACACTCCACAACTAGAAACTCCACAACAAGAAACTCCACAACTTGAAACTTCACAACTAGAAACTCCACAACCAGAAACTCCGCAACTAGAAACTCCACAACTAGAAACTCCACAACTAGCAACTCTGCAACTAGATACTCCACAACTAGAAACTCCACAACTAGAAACTCCACAACTACAAACTCCACAAATCGAGACTCGGCTACAAGATTTCATGTCTAGAAAGTCCACAACTAAAAACTTCACAACTGGAAACTCCACAACTAGAAACTCCACAAATAGAAACTCCACAACTAGGGACTCCGCAACTAGAAATTCCACAACCAGAGACTCTGCAACTAGAAACTCCGCAGCTAGAAACTCCACAACTCGAAACTCCACAACTGGAAACTCCACAACTAGACACTCCACAACTAGAAACTCCACAACTGCAAACTTCACAACTAGATACTCCGCAACTAGAAACTCCACAACTAGAGACTCCACAACTTGAGACTCCACAACTAGAAACTCCACAAATAGAAACTCCACAACTAGAAACTCCACAACCAGAGACTCTGCGATTCCACAACTAAAAACTCCACAACTGCAAACTCCAAAACTAGACACTCCGCAACTAGAAACTCCACAACTAGAGACTCCACAACTTGAAACTCCGCAACTAGAAACTCCATAACTAGAAACTCTGCAACTAGAGACTCCACAACACGAAACTCCACAACTACAAACTCCACAACTACAAACTCCACAAATACAGACTCGGCAACTAGAAATTCCATATCTAGAAACTCCACAACTAGAAACTGCAAAACTAGAGACTTCACAACTCAAAACTCAACAACTAGAAACTCCACAACTAAAAACTCCACAACTGGAAACTCCACAACTTGACACTCCGCAACTTGAAACTTCACAACTGTAAACTCAACAACTAGATACTCCACAACTGGAAAATCCAGAACTAGATACTCCACAACTAGACTCCACAACTTGAAACTCTACAACTAGAGACTCCGCAACTAGAAACTCCACAACTAGAGACTCCGCTACTCCACAACTAGAAACTCCACAACTGGAAACTCCACAACTAGATACTCCGCAACTAGAAACTCCACAACTAGAGACTCCACAACTTTAAACTCCACAACTTGAGACTCCACAACTAGAAAGTCCACAACTCAAAACTCCACAACTGGAAACTCCACAATTAGAAACTCCACAACCAGAAACTCCACAACTAGAAACTCCACAACCAAAAACTCCACAACTGGAAACTCCACAACTAGAAACTCCACAACTAAAGACTCCGCAACTAGAAACTCCACAACCAGAGACTCTGCAACTAGAAACTCTGCAACTAGAAACTCCGCAGCTGGAAACTACACAACTAGAGACTCCTCAACTAGAAACTCCACAACTAGAAACTCCACAACTAGAAACTCCACAACTTGAAACCTCACAACCTTAGGTTACGCAACTAGAAAATCCACAGCTAGAGATTCCGCAACTAGAAACTCCACAACTAGAAACTCCAAAACTCGAAACTCCACAACTCGAAACTCCACAACTGGAAACTCCACAACAGGACACTCCACAACTAAAAACTCTTCAACTAGAAACTCCAAAACTAGAGACTCCACAACTAGAGAATCTACAAGTAGAGACTCCACAACTAGAAACTCCACAACTGGAAACTCCACAACTTGAGACTCCGCAACTTGAAACTCCACAACTAGAAACTCCTCTAATAAAACTCCGCAACTAGAAACTCCGCAACTAGAAACTCCGCAACTTGAAACTCCACAATCAGAAACTCCACAACCAGAAACTCCACAACTAGAAACTCCACAACTAGAAACTCCGCAACTAGAGACTCACCAACTAGAAACTCCACAACTAGAAACTCCACAACTACAAACTCCACAAATACAGACTCGGCAACTAGAAATTCCATATCTAGAAACTCCACAACTAAAAACTGCAAAACTAGAGACTTCTCAACTAGAAACTCCACAACTAGAAACTCTGCAACTAGAGACTCCACAACTAGAAACTCCACAACTAGAAACTCCACAACTAGATACTCCACAACTACAAACTCCACAAATAGAGACTCGGCTACAAGAAATTTCATGTCTAGAAAGTCCACAACTAAAAACTTCACAACTGGAAACTCCACAACTAGAAACTCCACAACTAGAAACTCCACAACTAGAGACTCCGCAAATAGAAACTCCACAACCAGAGACTCTGCAACTAGAAACTCCGCAGCTAGAAACTCCGCAACTAGAAACTCCACAACTGGAAACTCCACAACTAGACACTCCACAACTAGAAACTCCACAACCAGAAACCCCACAACTTGAAACTTCACAACTTGAAACTTCACAACTAGAAACTCCACAACCAGAAACTCCACAACTAGAAACTCCACCACTAGAAACTCCACAACTAGAAACTCTGCAACTAGAGACTCCTCAACTAGAAACTCCACAACTAGAAACTCCACAACTACAAACTCCACAAATAGAGACTCGGCTACAAGAAATTTATGTCTAGAAAGTCCACAACTAAAACTTCACAACTGGAAACTCCACAACAAGAAACTCCACAACTAGAAACTCCACAACCGAAGACTCCGCAACTAGAAACTCCACAACCAGAGACTCTGCAACTAGAAACTCCGCAGCTAGAAACTCCACAACTCGAAACTCCACAACTGGAAACTCCACAACTAGACACTCCACAACTAGAAACTTCACAACCAGAAACTCCACAACTAGAAACTCCACAACTAGAAACTTCACAACTTGAGACTCCGCAACTAGAAACTCCACAACTAGAAACTCCACAACTAGAAACTCCACAACCAGAGACTCTGCGATTCCACAACTAAAAACTCCACAACTGCAAACTCCACAACTAGACACTCCGCAACTAGAAACTCCACAACCAGAGACTCTGCAACTAGAAACTCCGCAACTAGGAACTCCGCAGCTAGAAACTACACAACTAGAGACTCCACAACTAGAAACTTCACGACTAGAAACTCCACGACTAGACACTCCACAACTAAAAACTCTTCAACTCGAAACTCCTATACTAGAGATAGAGACTCCACAACTGGAGAATCTACAACTAGAGACTTCAAGCTAGAAACTAAACAACTAGAAACTCCACAACTAAAATTTCAACAACTAGAAACTCCACAGCATGACACTCCTCAACTTGAAACTCCACACCTAGAAACTCCGCAACTAGAAACTCCACAACTAGGAACTCCGCAACTAGAAACTCCACAACTAGAAACTCCACAACTCGAAACTCCACTACTACATACTCCACAACAGGAAACTCGACTACTAGATACTCCACATCTAGAGACTCCACAACTGAAAAATCCACAACTAGATACTCCACAACTGGAAAATCCACAACTAGAAACTCCACAACTAGACTCCACAACTTGAAACTCCACAACTAGAGACTCCGCAACTAGAAACTCTACAACTAGAGACTCCGCAACTCCACAACTTGAAACTCCACAACTAGAAACTCCACAACTAGATACTCCGCAACTAGAAACTCCACAACTAGAGACTCCACAACTTGAAACTCCGCAACTTGAAACTCCACAACTTGAGACTCCACAACTAGAAAGTCCACAACTCAAAACTCCACAACTGGAAACTCCACAATTAGAAACTCCACAACCAGAAACTCCACAACTAGAAACTCCACAACCAAAAACTCCACAACTGGAAACTCCACAACTAGAAACTCCACAACCAGAGACTCTGCAACTAGAAACTTCGCAACTAGAAACTCCGCAGCTGGAAACTACACAACTAGAGACTCCTCAACTAGAAACTCCACAACTAGAAACTCCACAACTTGAAACCTCACAACCTTAGGTTACGCAACTAGAAAATCCACAGCTAGAGATTCCGCTACTAGAAACTCCACAACTAGAAACTCCAAAACTCGAAACTCCACAACTCGAAACTCCACAACTGGAAACTCCACAACAGGACACTCCACAACTAAAAACTCTTCAACTAGAAACTCCAAAACTAGAGACTCCACAACTAGAGAATCTACAAGTAGAGACTCCACAACTAGAAACTCCACAACTCGAAACTCCACAACTGGAAACTCCACAACCAGAAACTCCACAAATAGAAACTCCACAACTAGAAACTCCACAACCAGAGACTCTGCGATTCCACAACTAAAAACTCCACAACTGCAAACTCCAAATCTAGACACTCCGCAACTAGAAACTCCACAACTAGAGACTCCACAACTTGAAACTCCGCAACTAGAAACTCCACAACTAGAAACTCTGCAACTAGAGACTCCACAACACGAAACTCCACAACTAGAAACTCCACAACTACAAACTCCACAAATACAGACTCGGCAACTAGAAATTCCATATCTAGAAACTCCACAACTAGAAACTGCAAAACTAGAGACTTCACAACTCAAAACTCAACAACTAGAAACTCCACAACTAAAAACTCCACAACTGAAAACTCCACAACTTGACACTCCGCAACTTGAAACTTCACAACTGTAAACTCCACAACTAGATACTCCACAACTGGAAAATCCAGAACTAGATACTCCACAACTAGACTCCACAACTTGAAAATCTACAACTAGAGACTCCGCAACTAGAAACTCCACAACTAGAGACTCCGCAACTCCACAACTAGAAACTCCACAACTGGAAACTCCACAACTAGATACTCCGCAACTAGAAACTCCACAACTAGAGACTCCACAACTTTAAACTCCACAACTTTAAACTCCACAACTTTAGACTCCACAACTAGAAAGTCCACAACTCAAAACTCCACAACTGGAAACTCCACAATTAGAAACTCCACAACCAGAAACTCCACAACTAGAAACTCCACAACCAAAAACTCCACAACTGGAAACTCCACAACTAGAAACTCCACAACTATAGACTCCGCAACTAGAAACTCCACAACCAGAGACTCTGCAACTAGAAACTCTGCAACTAGAAACTCCGCAGCTGGAAACTACACAACTAGAGACTCCTCAACTAGAAACTCCACAACTAGAAACTCCACAACTAGAAACTCCACAACTTGAAACCTCACAACCTTAGGTTACGCAACTAGAAAATCCACAGCTAGAGATTCCGCAACTAGAAACTCCACAACTAGAAACTCCAAAACTCGAAACTCCACAACTCGAAACTCCACAACTGGAAACTCCACAACAGGACACTCCACAACTAAAAACTCTTCAACTAGAAACTCCAAAACTAGAGACTCCACAACTAGAGAATCTACAAGTAGAGACTCCACAACTAGAAACTCCACAACTGGAAACTCCACAACTTGAGACTCCGCAACTTGAAACTCCACAACTAGAAACTCCTCTAATAAAACTCCGCAACTAGAAACTCCGCAACTAGAAACTCCGCAACTTGAAACTCCACAATCAGAAACTCCACAACCAGAAACTCCACAACTAGAAACTCCACAACTATAAACTCCGCAACTAGAGACTCACCAACTAGAAACTCCACAACTACAAACTCCACAAATACAGACTCGGCAACTAGAAATTCCATATCTAGAAACTCCACAACTAAAAACTGCAAAACTAGAGACTTCTCAACTAGAAACTCCACAACTAGAAACTCTGCAACTAGAGACTCCACAACTAGAAACTCCACAACTAGAAACTCCACAACTAGATACTCCACAACTACAAACTCCACAAATAGAGACTCGGCTACAAGAAATTTCATGCCTAGAAAGTCCACAACTAAAAACTTCACAACTGGAAACTCCACAACTAGAAACTCCACAACTAGAAACTCCACAACTAGAGACTCCGCAAATAGAAACTCCACAACCAGAGACTCTGCAACTAGAAACTCCGCAGCTAGAAACTCCACAACTAGAAACTCCACAACTGGAAACTCCACAACTAGACACTCCACAACTAGAAACTCCACAACCAGAAACCCCACAACTTGAAACTTCACAACTTGAAACTTCACAACTAGAAACTCCACAACCAGAAACTCCACAACTAGAAACTCCACCACTAGAAACTCCACAACTAGAAACTCTGCAACTAGAGACTCCTCAACTAGAAACTCCACAACTAGAAACTCCACAACTACAAACTCCACAAATAGAGACTCGGCTACAAGAAATTTCATGTCTAGAAAGTCCACAACTAAAAACTTCACAACTGGAAACTCCACAACAAGAAACTCCACAACTAGAAACTCCACAACCGAAGACTCCGCAACTAGAAACTCCACAACCAGAGACTCTGCAACTAGAAACTCCGCAGCTAGAAACTCCACAACTCGAAACTCCACAACTGGAAACTCCACAACTAGACACTCCACAACTAGAAACTTCACAACCAGAAACTCCACAACTAGAAACTCCACAACTAGAAACTTCACAACTTGAGACTCCGCAACTAGAAACTCCACAACTAGAAACTCCACAATTAGAAACTCCACAACCAGAGACTCTGCGATTCCACAACTAAAAACTCCACAACTGCAAACTCCACAACTAGACACTCCGCAACTAGAAACTCCACAACCAGAGACTCTGCAACTAGAAACTCCGCAACTA
The DNA here is from genome assembly GCF_043290135.1 of Rhipicephalus microplus. Taxonomy (NCBI): domain Eukaryota; kingdom Metazoa; phylum Arthropoda; class Arachnida; order Ixodida; family Ixodidae; genus Rhipicephalus; species Rhipicephalus microplus. Next base: position 41,597,445 of record NW_027464586.1, read on the forward strand.
GAAACTCCGCAGCTAGAAACTACACAACTAGAGACTCCACAACTAGAAACTTCACGACTAGAAACTCCACGACTAGACACTCCACAACTAAAAACTCTTCAACTAGAAACTCCTATACTAGAGACTCCACAACTGGAGAATCTACAACTAGAGACTTCAAGCTAGAAACTAAACAACTAGAAACTCCACAACTAAAATTTCAACAACTAGAAACTCCACAGCATGACACTCCTCAACTTGAAACTCCACACCTAGAAACTCCGCAACTAGAAACTCCACAACTAGGAACTCCGCAACTAGAAACTCCACAACTAGAAACTCCACAACTCGAAACTCCACTACTACATACTCCACAACTGGAAACTCGACTACTAGATACTCCACATCTAGAGACTCCACAACTGAAAAATCCACAACTAGATACTCCACAACTAGAAAATCCACAACTAGAAACTCCACAACTATAGACTCAACAGCTTGAAACTCAACACGTTTAAACTCCACAACTTAAGACTCCACAAATAGAAACTCCACAACTAGAAACTCCCAAACTAGAAACTCCGCCACTAGAAACTCCGCAACAGGAGACTCTACAACTAGAAACTCCACAACTAGAAACTCCAAAACTAGAAACTCCACAACTAGAAACTTCACAACTAGAAACTCCGCAACTAGAGACTCCATAACTGGAAACTCCACAACTTGAAACTCCACAACTAGAAACTCCACAACTAGAAACTCCACAACTAGAAACTCCACAACTACAGACTCCACAACTAGAAACTCCACAACTACAAACTCCACAAATACAGACTCGGCAACTAGAAATTCCATATCTAGAAACTCCACAACTAGAAACTGCAAAACTAGAGACTTCACAACTAAAAACTCAACAACTAGAAACTCCACAACTAAAACTCCACAACTGGAAACTCCACAACTTGACACTCCGCAACTTGAAACTTCACAACTGGAAACTCCACAACTAGATACTCCACAACTGGAAAATCCACAACTAGAAACTCCACAACTAGACTCCACAACTTGAAACTCCACAACTAGAGACTCCGCAACTAGAAACTCTACAACTAGAGACTCCGCAACTCCACAACTTGAATCTCCACAACTAGAAACTCCACAACTAGATACTCCGCAACTAGAAACTCCACAACTAGAGACTCCACAACTTGAAACTCCACAACTTGAAACTCCACAACTTGAGACTCCACAACTAGAAAGTCCACAACTCAAAACTCCACAAGTGGAAACTCCACAATTAGAAACTCCACAACCAGAAACTCCACAACTAGAAACTCCACAACCAAAAACTCCACAACTGGAAACTCCACAACTAGAAACTCCACAACTAGAGACTCCGCAACTAGAAACTCCACAACCAGAGACTCTGCAACTAGAAACTCTGCAACTAGAAACTCCGCAGCTGGAAACTACACACCTAGAGACTCCTCAACTAGAAACTCCACAACTAGAAACTCCACAACTAGAAACTCCACAACTTGAAACCTCACAACCTTAGGTTACGCAACTAGAAAATCCACAGCTAGAGATTCCGCAACTAGAAACTCCACAACTAGAAACTCCAAAACTCGAAACTCCACAACTCGAAACTCCACAACTCGAAACTCCACAACTGGAAACTCCACAACAGGACACTCCACAACTAAAAACTCTTCAACTAGAAACTCCAAAACTAGCGACTCCACAACTAGAGAATCTACAAGTAGAGACTCCACAACTAGAAACTCCACAACTCGAAACTCCACAACTGGAAACTCCACAACTAGACACTCCACAACTAGAAACTTCACAACCAGAAACTCCACAACTAGAAACTCCACAACTAGAAACTTCACAACTTGAGACCCCGCAACTAGAAACTCCACAACTAGAAACTCCACAACTAGAAACTCCACAACCAGAGACTCTGCGATTCCACAACTAAAAACTCCACAACTGCAAACTCCAAAACTAGACACTCCGCAACTAGAAACTCCACAACTAGAGACTCCACAACTTGAAACTCCGCAACTAGAAACTCCACAACTAGAAACTCTGCAACTAGAGACTCCACAACACGAAACTCCACAACTAGAAGCTCCACAACTACAAACTCCACAAATACAGACTCGGCAACTAGAAATTCTATATCTAGAAACTCCACAACTAGAAACTGCAAAACTAGAGACTTCACAACTCAAAACTCAACAACTAGAAACTCCGCAACTAAAAACTCCACAACTGGAAACTCCACAACTTGACACTCCGCAACTTGAAACTTCACAACTGTAAACTCCACAACTAGATACTCCACAACTGGAAAATCCAGAACTAGATACTCCACAACTAGACTCCACAACTTGAAACTCTACAACTAGAGACTCCGCAACTAGAAACTCCACAACTAGAGACTCCGCAACTCCACAACTAGAAACTCCACAACTGGAAACTCCACAACTAGATACTCCGCAACTAGAAACTCCACAACTAGAGACTCCACAACTTTAAACTCCACAACTTTAAACTCCACAACTTGAGACTCCACAACTAGAAAGTCCACAACTCAAAACTCCACAACTGGAAACTCCACAATTAGAAACTCCACAACCAGAAACTCCACAACTAGAAACTCCACAACCAAAAACTCCACAACTGGAAACTCCACAACTAGAAACTCCACAACTAGAGACTCCGCAACTAGAAACTCCACAACCAGAGACTCTGCAACTAGAAACTCTGCAACTAGAAACTCTGCAACTAGAAACCTCACAACCTTAGGTTACGCAACTAGAAAATCCACAGCTAGAGATTCCGCAACTAGAAACTCCACAACTAGAAACTCCAAAACTCGAAACTCCACAACTCGAAACTCCACAACTGGAAACTCCACAACAGGACACTCCACAACTAAAAACTCTTCAACTAGAAACTCCGAAACTAGAGACTCCACAACTAGAGAATCTACAAGTAGAGACTCCACAACTAGAAACTCCACAACTGGAAACTCCACAACTTGAGACTCCGCAAATTGAAACTCCACAACTAGAAACTCCTCTAATAAAACTCCGCAACTAGAAACTCCGCAACTAGAAACTCCGCAACTTGAAACTCCACAATCAGAAACTCCACAACCAGAAACTCCACAACTAGAAACTCCACAACTAGAAACTCCGCAACTAGAGACTCACCAACTAGAAACTCCACAACTAGAAACTCCACAACTACAAACTCCACAAATACAGACTCGGCAACTAGAAATTCCATATCTAGAAACTCCACAACTAAAAACTGCAAAACTAGAGACTTCTCAACTAGAAACTCAACAACTAGAAACTCCACAACTGGAAACTCCACAACTACAAACCTTACAAATAAAGACTCGGCAACAAGAAATTTCATGTCTAGAAAGTCCACAACTAAAAACTCCACAACTGGAAACTCCACAACTAGAAACTCCACAACTAGAATCTCCACAACTAGAAACTCCACAACTGGAAACTCCACAACTAGACACTCCACAATTAGAAACTCAACAACCAGAAACTCCACAACTAGAAACTTCAACACTAGAGACTCCGCAACTAGAGACTCCCCAACTAGAAACTCCACAACTAGAAACTCCACAACCAGAGACTCTGCAATTCCACAACTAGAAACTCCACAACTGCAAACTCCACAACTAGATACTCTGCAACTAGAAACTCCGCAACTACAAACTCCGCAGCTAGAAACTACACAACTAGAGACTCCACAACTAGAAACTCTTGGACTAGAAACTCCACAACTAGACACTCCACAACTAAAACTCTTCAACTAGAATCTCCTAAACTTGAGACTCCACAACTAGAGAATCTACAACTAGAGACTTCAAACTAGAAACTCAACAACGAGAAACTCCACAACTAAAAACTCAACAACTAGAAACTCCACAGCATGAGACTCCGCAACTTGAAACTCCACAACTAGAAACTCCGCAACTAGAAACTCCACAACTAGGAACTCCGCAACTAGAAACTCCACAACTAGAAACTCCACAACTAGAAACTCCACAACTCGAAACTCCACTACTAGATACTGCAAAACAGAAAACTCGACAACTATAGACTCCACAGCTTGAAACTCCACACGTTTAAACTCCACAACTACAGACTCTGCAACTAGAAACTCCACAACTAGAACCTCCCCAACTAGAAACTCCGCAACTAGAAACTCCGCAACAGGAGACTCTACAACTAGAAACTCCACAACTAGAAACTCCAAAACTAGAAACTCCACAACTAAAAACTGCAAAACTAGAGACTTGTCAACTAGAAACTCAACAACTAGAAACTCCACAACTGGAAACTCCACAACTAGAAACTCCACAACTACAAACTCTACAAATAAAGACTCGGCTACAAGAAATTTCATGTCTAGAAAGTCCACAACTAAAAACTCCACAACTAGAAACTCTGCAACTAGAGACTCCATAACTAGAAACTCAACAACTAGAAACTCCACAACTACAAACTTCACAAATAACGCTCGGCTACAAGAAATTTCATGTCTAGAAAGTCCACAACTAAAAACTTCACAACTGGAAACTCCACAACTAGAAACTCCACAACTAGAAACTCCACAACTACAGACTCCGCAACTAGAAACTCCACAACCAGAGACTCTGCAACTAGAAACTCCGCAGCTAGAAACTCCACAACTCGAAACTCCGCAACTAGAAACTGCACAACTAGAAACTCCACAACTAGATACTCCTCAACTAGAAACTCCACAACTACAAACTCCACAACTACAAACTCCACAAATAGAGACTCGGCTACAAGAAATTTCATGTCTAGAAAGTCCACAACTAAAAACTTCACAACTGGAAACTCCACAACAAGAAACTCCACAACTAGAAACTCCACAACCGAAGACTCCGCAACTAGAAACTCCACAACCAGAGACTCTGCAACTAGAAACTCCGCAGCTAGAAACTCCACAACTCGAAACTCCACAACTGGAAACTCCACAACTAGACACTCCACAACTAGAAACTTCACAACCAGAAACTCCACAACTAGAAACTCCACAACTAGAAACTTCACAACTTGAGACTCCGCAACTAGAAACTCCATAACTAGAAACTCCACAACTAGAAACTCCACAACCAGAGACTCTGCGATTCCACAACTAAAAACTCCACAACTGCAAACTCCACAACTAGACACTCCGCAACTAGAAACTCCACAACCAGAGACTCTGCAACTAGAAATTCCGCAACTAGAAACTCCGCAGCTAGAAACTACACAACTAGAGACTCCACAACTAGAAACTTCACGACTAGAAACTCCACAACTAGACACTCCACAACTAAAAACTCTTCAACTAGAAACTCCTATACTAGAGACTCCACAACTGGAGAATCTACAACTAGAGACTTCAAGCTAGAAACTAAACAACTAGAAACTCCACAACTAAAAACTCAACAACTAGAAACTCCACAGCATGACACTCCGCAACTTGAAACTCCACACCTAGAAACTCCGCAACTAGAAACTCTACAACTAGGAACTCCGCAACTAGAAACTCCACAACTAGAAACTCCACAACTCGAAACTCCACTACTACATACTCCACAACTGGAAACTCGACTACTAGATACTCCACATCTAGAGACTCCACAACTGAAAAATCCACAACTAGATACTCCACAACTAGAAAATCCACCACTAGAAACTCCACAACTATAGACTCAACAGCTTGAAACTCAACACGTTTAAACTCCACAACTTAAGACTCCACAAATAGAAACTCCACAACTAGAAACTCCCAAACTAGAAACTCCGCCACTAGAAACTCCGCAACAGGAGACTCTACAACTAGAAACTCCACAACTAGAAACTCCAAAACTAGAAACTCCACAACTAGAAACTTCACAACTAGAAACTCCGCAACTAGAGACTCCATAACTGGAAACTCCACACCTTGAAACTCCACAACTAGAAACTCCACAACTAGAAACTCCACAACTAGAAACTCCACAACTACAGACTCCACAACTAGAAACTCCACAACTACAAACTCCACAAATACAGACTCGGCAACTAGAAATTCCATATCTAGAAACTCCACAACTAGAAACTGCAAAACTAGAGACTTCACAACTAGAGACTCCACAACTTGAAACTCGACAACTCAAAACTCCACAACTGGAAACTCCACAATTAGAAACTCCACAACCAGAAACTCCACAACTAGAAACTCCACAACCAAAAACTCCACAACTGGAAACTCCACAACTAGAAACTCCACAACTAGAGACTCCGCAACTAGAAACTCCACAACCAGAGACTCTGCAACTAGAAACTCTGCAACTAGAAACTCCGCAGCTGGAAACTACACAACTAGAGACTCCTCAACTAGAAACTCCACAACTAGAAACTCCACAACTAGAAACTCCACAACTTGAAACCTCACAACCTTAGGTTACGCAACTAGAAAATCCACAGCTAGAGATTCCGCAACTAGAAACTCCACAACTAGAAACTCCAAAACTCGAAACTCCACAACTCGAAACTCCACAACTGGAAACTCCACAACAGGACACTCCACAACTAAAAACTCTTCAACTAGAAACTCCAAATTTAGAGACTCCACAACTAGAGAATCTACAAGTAGAGACTCCACAACTAGAAACTCCACAACTCGAAACTCCACAACTGGAAACTCCACAACTAGACACTCCACAACTAGAAACTTCACAACCAGAAACTCCACAACTAGAAACTCCACAACTAGAAACTTCACAACTTGAGACCCCGCAACTAGAAACTCCACAAATAGAAACTCCACAACTAGAAACTCCACAACCAGAGACTCTGCGATTCCACAACTAAAAACTCCACAACTGCAAACTCCAAAACTAGACACTCCGCAACTAGAAACTCCACAACTAGAGACTCCACAACTTGAAACTCCGCAACTAGAAACTCCACAACTAGAAACTCTGCAACTAGAGACTCCACAACACGAAACTCCACAACAAGAAACTCCACAACTACAAACTCCACAAATACAGACTCGGCAACTAGAAATTCCATATCTAGAAACTCCACAACTAGAAACTGCAAAACTAGAGACTTCACAACTCAAAACTCAACAACTAGAAACTCCACAACTAAAAACTCCACAACTGGAAACTCCACAACTTGACACTCCGCAACTTGAAACTTCACAACTGTAAACTCCACAACTAGATACTCCACAACTGGAAAATCAAGAACTAGATACTCCACAACTAGACTCCACAACTTGAAACTCTACAACTAGAGACTCCGCAACTAGAAACTCCACAACTAGAGACTCCGCAACTCCACAACTAGAAACTCCACAACTGGAAACTCCACAACTAGATACTCCGCAACTAGAAACTCCACAACTAGAGACTCCACAACTTTAAACTCCACAACTTTAAACTCCACAACTTGAGACTCCACAACTAGAAAGTCCACAACTCAAAACTCCACAACTGGAAACTCCACAATTAGAAACTCCACAACCAGAAACTCCACAACTAGAAACTCCACAACCAAAAACTCCACAACTGGAAACTCCACAACTGGAAACTCCACAACTAGATACTCCGCAACTAGAAACTCCACAACTAGAGACTCCACAACTTTAAACTCCACAACTTTAAACTCCACAACTTGAGACTCCACAACTAGAAAGTCCACAACTCAAAACTCCACAACTGGAAACTCCACAATTAGAAACTCCACAACCAGAAACTCCACAACTAGAAACTCCACAACCAAAAACTCCACAACTGGAAACTCCACAACTAGAAACTCCACAACTAGAGACTCCTCAACTAGAAACTCCACAACTAGAAACTCCACAACTAGAAACTCCACAACTTGAAACCTCACAACCTTAGGTTACGCAACTAGAAAATCCACAGCTAGAGATTCCGCAACTAGAAACTCCACAACTAGAAACTCCAAAACTCGAAACTCCACAACTCGAAACTCCACAACTGGAAACTCCACAAGAGGACACTCCACAACTAAAAACTCTTCAACTAGAAACTCCAAAACTAGAGACTCCACAACTAGAGAATCTACAAGTAGAGACTCCACAACTAGAAACTCCACAACTGGAAACTCCACAACTTGAGACTCCGCAACTTGAAACTCCACAACTAGAAACTCCTCTAATAAAACTCCGCAACTAGAAACTCCGCAACTAGAAACTCCGCAACTTGAAACTCCACAATCAGAAACTCCACAACCAGAAACTCCACAACTAGAAACTCCACAACTAGAAACTCCGCAACTAGAGACTCACCAACTAGAAACTCCACAACTAGAAACTCCACAACTACAAACTCCACAAATACAGACTCGGCAACTAGAAATTCCATATCTAGAAACTCCACAACTAAAAACTGCAAAACTAGAGACTTCTCAACTAGAAACTCCACAACTAGAAACTCTGCAACTAGAGACTCCACAACTAGAAACTCCACAACTAGAAACTCCACAACTAGATACTCCACAACTACAAACTCCACAAATAGAGACTCGGCTACAAGAAATTTCATGTCTAGAAAGTCCACAACTAAAAACTTCACAACTGGAAACTCCACAACTAGAAACTCCACAACTAGAAACTCCACAACTAGAGACTCCGCAAATAGAAACTCCACAACCAGAGACTCTGCAACTAGAAACTCCGCAGCTAGAAACTCCACAACTAGAAACTCCACAACTGGAAACTCCACAACTAGACACTCCACAACTAGAAACTCCACAACCAGAAACCCCACAACTTGAAACTTCACAACTTGAAACTTCACAACTAGAAACTCCACAACCAGAAACTCCACAACTAGAAACTCCACCACTAGAAACTCCACAACTAGAAACTCTGCAACTAGAGACTCCTCAACTAGAAACTCCACAACTACAAACTCCACAACTACAAACTCAACAAATAGAGACTCGGCTACAAGAAATTTCATGTCTAGAAAGTCCACAACTAAAAACTTCACAACTGGAAACTCCACAACAAGAAACTCCACAACTAGAAACTCCACAACCGAAGACTCCGCAACTAGAAACTCCACAACCAGAGACTCTGCAACTAGAAACTCCGCAGCTAGAAACTCCACAACTCGAAACTCCACAACTGGAAACTCCACAACTAGACACTCCACAACTAGAAACTTCACAACCAGAAACACCACAACTAGAAACTCCACAACTAGAAACTTCACAACTTGAGACTCCGCAACTAGAAACTCCACAACTAGAAACTCCACAACTAGAAACTCCACAACCAGAGACTCTGCGATTCCACAACTAAAAACTCCACAACTGCAAACTCCACAACTAGACACTCCGCAACTAGAAACTCCACAACCAGAGACTCTGCAACTAGAAACTCCGCAACTAGAAACTCCGCAGCTAGAAACTACACAACTAGAGACTCCACAACTAGAAACTTCACGACTAGAAACTCCACGACTAGACACTCCACAACTAAAAACTCTTCAACTAGAAACTCCTATACTAGAGACTCCACAACTGGAGAATCTACAACTAGAGACTTCAAGCTAGAAACTAAACAACTAGAAACTCCACAACTAAAATTTCAACAACTAGAAACTCCACAGCATGACACTCCTCAACTTGAAACTCCACACCTAGAAACTCCGCAACTAGAAACTCCACAACTAGGAACTCCGCAACTAGAAACTCCACAACTAGAAACTCCACAACTCGAAACTCCACTACTACATACTCCAAAACTGGAAACTCGACTACTAGATACTCCACATCTAGAGACTCCACAACTGAAAAATCCACAACTAGATACTCCACAACTAGAAAATCCACAACTAGAAACTCCACAACTATAGACTCAACAGCTTGAAACTCAACACGTTTAAACTCCACAACTTAAGACTCCACAAATAGAAACTCCACAACTAGAAACTCCCAAACTAGAAACTCCGCCACTAGAAACTCCGCAACAGGAGACTCTACAACTAGAAACTCCACAACTAGAAACTCCAAAACTAGAAACTCCACAACTAGAAACTTCACAACTAGAAACTCCGCAACTAGAGACTCCATAACTGGAAACTCCACAACTTGAAACTCCACAACTAGAAACTCCACAACTAGAAACTCCACAACTACAGACTCCACAACTAGAAACTCCACAACTACAAACTCCACAAATACAGACTCGGCAACTAGAAATTCCATATCTAGAAACTCCACAACTACAAACTGCAAAACTAGAGACTTCACAACTAAAAACTCAACAACTAGAAACTCCACAACTAAAACTCCACAACTCGAAACTCCACAACTCGAAACTCCACAACTGGAAACTCCACAACAGGACACTCCACAACTAAAAACTCTTCAACTAGAAACTCCAAATTTAGAGACTCCACAACTAGAGAATCTACAAGTAGAGACTCCACAACTAGAAACTCCACAACTCGAAACTCCACAACTGGAAACTCCACAACTAGACACTCCACAACTAGAAACTTCACAACCAGAAACTCCACAAGTAGAAACTCCACAACTAGAAACTTCACAACTTGAGACCCCGCAACTAGAAACTCCACAAATAGAAACTCCACAACTAGAAACTCCACAACCAGAGACTCTGCGATTCCACAACTAAAAACTCCACAACTGCAAACTCCAAAACTAGACACTCCGCAACTAGAAACTCCACAACTAGAGACTCCACAACTTGAAACTCCGCAACTAGAAACTCCACAACTAGAAACTCTGCAACTAGAGACTCCACAACACGAAACTCCACAACAAGAAACTCCACAACTACAATCTCCACAAATACAGACTCGGCAACTAGAAATTCCATATCTAGAAACTCCACAACTAGAAACTGCAAAACTAGAGACTTCACAACTCAAAACTCAACAACTAGAAACTCCACAACTAAAAACTCCACAACTGGAAACTCCACAACTTGACACTCCGCAACTTGAAACTTCACAACTGTAAACTCCACAACTAGATACTCCACAACTGGAAAATCAAGAACTAGATACTCCACAACTAGACTCCACAACTTGAAACTCTACAACTAGAGACTCCGCAACTAGAAACTCCACAACTAGAGACTCCGCAACTCCACAACTAGAAACTCCACAACTGGAAACTCCACAACTAGATACTCCGCAACTAGAAACTCCACAACTAGAGACTCCACAACTTTAAACTCCACAACTTTAAACTCCACAACTTGAGACTCCACAACTAGAAAGTCCACAACTCAAAACTCCACAACTGGAAACTCCACAATTAGAAACTCCACAACCAGAAACTCCACAACTAGAAACTCCACAACCAAAAACTCCACAACTGGAAACTCCACAACTAGAAACTCCACAACTAGAGACTCCGCAACTAGAAACTCCACAACCAGAGACTCTGCAACTAGAAACTCTGCAACTAGAAACTCCGCAGCTGGAAACTACACAACTAGAGACTCCTCAACTAGAAACTCCACAACTAGAAACTCCACAACTAGAAACTCCACAACTTGAAACCTCACAACCTTAGGTTACGCAACTAGAAAATCCACAGCTAGAGATTCCGCAACTAGAAACTCCACAACTAGAAACTCCAAAACTCGAAACTCCACAACTCGAAACTCCACAACTGGAAACTCCACAACAGGACACTCCACAACTAAAAACTCTTCAACTAGAAACTCCAAAACTAGAGACTCCACAACTAGAGAATCTACAAGTAGAGACTCCACAACTAGAAACTCCACAACTGGAAACTCCACAACTTGAGACTCCGCAACTTGAAACTCCACAACTAGAAACTCCTCTAATAAAACTCCGCAACTAGAAACTCCGCAACTAGAAACTCCGCAACTTGAAACTCCACAATCAGAAACTCCACAACCAGAAACTCCACAACTAGAAACTCCACAACTAGAAACTCCGCAACTAGAGACTCACCAACTAGAAACTCCACAACTAGAAACTCCACAACTACAAACTCCACAAATACAGACTCGGCAACTAGAAATTCCATATCTAGAAACTCCACAACTAAAAACTGCAAAACTAGAGACTTCTCAACTAGAAACTCCACAACTAGAAACTCTGCAACTAGAGACTCCACAACTAGAAACTCCACAACTAGAAACTCCACAACTAGATACTCCACAACTACAAACTCCACAAATAGAGACTCGGCTACAAGAAATTTCATGTCTAGAAAGTCCACAACTAAAAACTTCACAACTGGAAACTCCACAACTAGAAACTCCACAACTAGAAACTCCACAACTAGAGACTCCGCAAATAGAAACTCCACAACCAGAGACTCTGCAACTAGAAACTCCGCAGCTAGAAACTCCACAACTAGAAACTCCACAACTGGAAACTCCACAACTAGACACTCCACAACTAGAAACTCCACAACCAGAAACCCCACAACTTGAAACTTCACAACTTGAAACTTCACAACTAGAAACTCCACAACCAGAAACTCCACAACTAGAAACTCCACCGACTAGAAACTCCACAACTAGAAACTCTGCAACTAGAGACTCCTCAACTAGAAACTCCACAACTACAAACTCCACAACTACAAACTCCACAACTACAAACTCAACAAATAGAGACTCGGCTACAAGAAATTTCATGTCTAGAAAGTCCACAACTAAAAACTTCACAACTGGAAACTCCACAACAAGAAACTCCACAACTAGAAACTCCACAACCGAAGACTCCGCAACTAGAAACTCCACAACCAGAGACTCTGCAACTAGAAACTCCGCAGCTAGAAACTCCACAACTCGAAACTCCACAACTGGAAACTCCACAACTAGACACTCCACAACTAGAAACTTCACAACCAGAAACTCCACAACTAGAAACTCCACAACTAGAAACTTCACAACTTGAGACTCCGCAACTAGAAACTCCACAACTAGAAACTCCACAACTAGAAACTCCACAAGCAGAGACTCTGCGATTCCACAACTAAAAACTCCACAACTGCAAACTCCACAACTAGACACTCCGCAACTAGAAACTCCACAACCAGAGACTCTGCAACTAGAAACTCCGCAACTAGAAACTCCGCAGCTAGAAACTACACAACTAGAGACTCCACAACTAGAAACTTCACGACTAGAAACTCCACGACTAGACACTCCACAACTAAAAACTCTTCAACTAGAAACTCCTATACTAGAGACTCCACAACTGGAGAATCTACAACTAGAGACTTCAAGCTAGAAACTAAACAACTAGAAACTCCACAACTAAAATTTCAACAACTAGAAACTCCACAGCATGACACTCCTCAACTTGAAACTCCACACCTAGAAACTCCGCAACTAGAAACTCCACAACTAGGAACTCCGCAACTAGAAACTCCACAACTAGAAACTCCACAACTCGAAACTCCACTACTACATACTCCAAAACTGGAAACTCGACTACTAGATACTCCACATCTAGAGACTCCACAACTGAAAAATCCACAACTAGATACTCCACAACTAGAAAATCCACAACTAGAAACTCCACAACTATAGACTCAACAGCTTGAAACTCAACACGTTTAAACTCCACAACTTAAGACTCCACAAATAGAAACTCCACAACTAGAAACTCCCAAACTAGAAACTCCGCCACTAGAAACTCCGCAACAGGAGACTCTACAACTAGAAACTCCACAACTAGAAACTCCAAAACTAGAAACTCCTCAACTAGAAACTTCACAACTAGAAACTCCGCAACTAGAGACTCCATAACTGGAAACTCCACAACTTGAAACTCCACAACTAGAAACTCCACAACTACAGACTCCACAACTAGAAACTCCACAACTACAAACTCCACAAATACAGACTCGGCAACTAGAAATTCCATATCTAGAAACTCCACAACTACAAACTGCAAAACTAGAGACTTCACAACTAAAAACTCAACAACTAGAAACTCCACAACTAAAACTCCACAACTGGAAACTCCACAACTTGACACTCCGCAACTTGAAACTTCACAACTGGAAACTCCACAACTAGATACTCCACAACTGGAAAATCCACAACTAGAAACTCCACAACTAGACTCCACAACTTGAAACTCCACAACTAGAGACTCCGCAACTAGAAACTCTACAACTAGAGACTCCGCAACTCCACAACTTGAAACTCCACAACTAGAAACTCCACAACTAGATACTCCGCAACTAGAAACTCCACAACTAGAGACTCCACAACATGAAACTCCACAACTTGAAACTCCACAACTTGAGACTCCACAACTAGAAAGTCCACAACTCAAAACTGCACAACTGGAAACTCCACAATTAGAAACTCCACAACCAGAAACTCCACAACTAGAAACTCCACAACCAAAAACTCCACAACTGGAAACTCCACAACTAGAAACTCCACAACTAGAGACTCCGCAACTAGAAACTCCACAACCAGAGACTCTGCAACTAGAAACTCCGCAACTAGAAACTCCGCAGCTGGAAACTACACACCTAGAGACTCCTCAACTAGAAACTCCACAACTAGAAACTCCACAACTTGAAACCTCACAACCTTAGGTTACGCAACTAGAAAATCCACAGCTAGAGATTCCGCAACTAGAAACTCCACAACTAGAAACTCCAAAACTCGAAACTCCACAACTCGAAACTCCACAACTCGAAACTCCACAACTGGAAACTCCACAACAGGACACTCCACAACTAAAAACTCTTCAACTAGAAACTCCAAAACTAGCGACTCCACAACTAGAGAATCTACAAGTAGAGACTCCACAACTAGAAACTCCACAACTC